>NC_142803.1:67875990-67981286 GCF_049724085.1 Artemia sp. Qi Xiang Cuo | reverse complement strand
GGGCATAACTTGAAACCCTTGCCCTGAGGGTTGTGGGGGAGTGTCCTCCTCAAGAACCTATTTCCTATCTGGAAATCAACTACGCTAAACAAAATGGCTATCTCAACATTTCAATGGGATGTCTTTGGGGAATGATGGCGGTGGGGGGGGGAGGGGGTTAGTTGCCCTCCAATTACTTTCGACTATTAAAAGGGTACTAGTCCTTTGAATTTCCAATCGAATGAGCCTTTTTTGAAGTTTTTACGACAATGCCTTCTATAAAAACCTGATATGCCCTCAGGGCATAAGTTAAAACCCTTGCCCTGAGGTTTTTGGGGGAGTGTCCTCCTCAAAAATATATTTTCTATCTGGAAATCAACTACGCTGAACAAAATAGCTATCTCAAAATTTTGACTGGAAGTGTTTTGGGGAAGGATGGGCATTGAGGGGGGGGCTAGTTGCCCTCCAATCACTTTCGACTATTAAAAAGGGCACTAGCCCTTTGAATTTACAATTGAATGAGCCTTTTTTGAAGTTTCTACGACAACGCCTTCTGTAAAAACCTTATATGCCCCAAGGGCATAAATTAAAACCCGTGCCCTGAGGGTTGTTGGGGAGTGTCCTCCTCAAAAACATATGTTCTATCTGGAAATCAACTACGCTGAACAAAATTTCTATCTCAAAATTTTGATTGGATGTGTTTTGGGGAATGATGGGCGTGGGAGGCGGAGCTAGTTGCCCTCCAATCACTTTTGACTATTAAAAAGGGCACTAGCCCTTTGAATTTCCAATCAAATCAGTCCTTTTAGAAGTTTCTACGACAACGCTTTCTATAAAAACCTTAAATGCCCCAAGGGCATAACATATAACCCTTGCCCTGAGAGCTGTGGGGAGTGTCCTGCTCAAAAACATATTTTCTATCTGGAAATCAACTACGCTGAACAAAATGGCTATTTCAAAATTTTGCTTGTAAGTGTTTAGGGGAATGATGGGCGTGGGGGGGCTAGTTGCCCTCCAATCACTTTTGACCCTTAAAAAGGGCACTAGAACTCCTGATTTCCATTCGAATAAGCCCCCTTTGAAGTTTCTGTGACGACCCCTTCCATATGAAGTGCCTCTGGGAAAAAAAATAATAATATAAAACATTGGAGCTGTATGGCCTTTACTATAGGCAACGCTATATAGCGTTGTCTATAGTAAATGAATTTTACTATAGGGAACGCTATAGTAAAATATGTGCTAAAAATTTCCTAGTTGTTATTTTCAGTGCCCTTTTCTTATTAAATATTTAGGCAGGTGAATCCAAAAGTATTAAATAGATTAATAATAATAATTTCATAAAAGCCAAAATGATTTGAATTCGCTGTGCGTATTTTCCTAATAATTTGAGCTCAATATTTATAAGTGAATATAGTTAATTGATTTATATTTCCTTTTTTATACATATAAGTGTCGTCTTTTAAGCCAACAATATTGGCTTTTCGTCTTTTCTTTGAAAAAAAGAGAACAAGTACTACTGAGTGGCTTCAACCAACCACTCTGGGAGAAAGCAGAAAGTAAAATGTTTCGAATTGTTTTGCTTAATCATGTTATCAAAGCAACAGTTTGATTTTGATCTTTTTTTTCGTATATTACCAGTTCTAGTCTACATAGAGAAAGTGGACAAGGCCTGAAATGTATTAACTTCGAAAGAAAATTTGAACCAAGGTTGGTTTGATGAATTGAAAAGCTGTATAGCTCTATTAGAGGAAAAAAAATAGTTTTAGCTAATGCTTGATGTCAGAAGGACTGGCTAAAGTTATTTTGCCGAGTTGTATCTTTTTGGAGCCAGAATAACTTTTAAATCGGTATTGTGCATTTTAAGATATGTGACCATTCTAATATACGACCAAATCAAAATATCAAAATAATATAAGACCACATCAAAATATGTCCTTAGAATAAACTTCTTAAAAGAAAAATTCTTAGGATAAGGAATAAAAAAATTGAGTCTGAAAAAAAAGGCATTTTTCCGCTGGTTTACTGATTTACCACTTTTTACGAGCTATTTTTTATAGATTTTGGTTTAGTTTGCTGTTTTATTTTCTCTCTTCATGACTAAGGTACAGGAATCGTATCAAAAGTAATTCTTAAACAGTGAAAGCTGAAGCCAGGCTACAAAGTTGAAGCTTTCGTTTTGTTCCTTTTTCACAGGTAAAAAGACATTTCCCCTATGCAAGAACACTAAACTTTTAATTTTAGAATCCTTTTGTAATAAAAATACTATATCTTAGTGCTAAGAACGCTTTGGCCTTTTGAAAACGTAACAGTAAAGTTGGACAACAATAATTCTTAGTAATTGAATTGAACTGAATTTATTTTACAACCATCATAAACACAGAAATTGATGGAAAAAATAGCAGAAAAGAGAAAACAAAAAAAAATACACTTAATGGTACACACAAAGCAAATACTAATACACAACAAATAAAATTGACGAGAGTAGAGGTAGCCAAGGATGGCTGCAACCCTCCAACTTAGCACAATACTTGTCAAGCAACTGATTAACTGCTGAAAATGAATCAGTTACTGCGTATCGCGGAATCAGGTACGAATTAATTGTTCTCAGTGGAACTTGCAGCAGAAACGTCAAATATCTGAAGAAAATTCTACGGATTTTAAATTTATCTTCATTGCGCAGAAGTTCCCAAAATGGTGTTATTATATATAATATATGTGGCAGCGCGACAGCATTATAAATTCTAGCCAGTGAAAACCTATTAAGCTTTCACTTCGAAGAAATTGTGGCCCCATACACAGTTCTAATTTTACGCTCTATATGTATGATGATTAGAGAACGTGTAGATGACAGAGTGTCACCGATGGACAGTCCCAAGTATACTAATGACTCCACAGGCTTGACAGACTGGGATCCTAGTTGAATGTGAGGTAGAACAGATTTATTCCAAATAAACAACATTACTTCCGATTTTGACACATTAAAAATAAGGCTAATATCACCATACTGAGATGACAGGATATTAAAATTACTTTTTAGAGATGTTATTTGCCGAGAAAATTTCAAGATGCCATCTGCAAATCCAATTATAGTCACATCTATTCCTCTTAGGATACAGCTTGTAGTGACTTTGGACTGCGGCTCGGAAATACTATTAATAAAAAACTCTAGCGAAGAAATTGCACCCTGTTCTATACCTTTTTTTTAAGGGATTTTACTAATGGGCTCTGCATTAGGAGTGCTTAAACACACTTTTAGTTCGTGATACTGATCATAAAGAAGTCAAACAATAGCTGGGTCGACACCATTTGACCGTAATTCTAGCATTATCTGCGCATGTATGCCCGAGTCAAATGCGCGGCATGCGTCGTATTCACCAATAGCCAGCAATTCATTAAAAATGTGTGCATCTAACAGAACATTTATTACAACATAATGCGTGAGCGCATCTTATTCCTGACTGGTGGGGAGGGGTCTTAAAACACTTTCTAATGTCACCTATTATTAGAAATTCAAAAAGCTTGCAAAAAACAGAGGAAATAGTTATCGGTCTATAAGAAGAAGGATCTGTTGTGTTTTTCCCTTTTTTCAGAACAGGCGTACTGATTGGTGTCTGAAATTTGACTCCTTTAAGTTTGGCTAATTTCGCTCCTCTAAGATTGTTTTACAACTATATTTTCCTTTCATGTATGCTTTCTTGGAAAGTGTTTTTAATTAAATTTTATGTCTTTTAAATTGACATGTTGTTGATGTTACTCCGAATATTCATATCTGAAAATTAAGAACTTATTAAATAATTGCCAAAAACTGTTTGCTGAAAGGCATTCAATAAAATGATCAAATGGGAAAAATGGATTCAGTTAAACTTTGTTCCACCTGATTTACATTTTTTTTTTTTTTTGCTGATCTTGTCTACGAGAACAGTCTACCAAACATTATTTAGGAATGATCCTATAGGCCTAATGGTGAAAAAATATGTGAAATATGTTAGTGTACTCTGACGGTCGCTATCATATAGTTGTAAAACTAGTAGCCAAATTGATCTGATGGTAAGTGGAGAAATAAGATTGACATGGAATGTTGAGAAGCAGTTTGAGAAATATACAGCAGTTGAGAAAGCCTAAGTGACATTCAGCAAAAGAAGATGTCTTTTGACAACATGCAGGGAAAGTTCTAAGGCTAGAACGAGGGTGTCGGCTATATATACACCCCGAAGCCGCGTCGAAAAGTTGGCGGCGCGCCGCCGAAAAAAACGGTGGTGCGCCGCCGAGCTTGCATCAGCGTGCTGACGCCGCCGCTGATTCATTCGGCGGTGGCGTCACTAATACGCCGCCATTTTTTTCTCTCTCTCTCTTTTTTGGTTATCGATATTTACCTCAGTAGAAAGGGGGGTACTAGCCCCACAACTCACCCGTGCTACCATCTACAATTTTGTCTTACGTTGACAGAACATAATTTATGGTTTTTCTCAGTGAGAATGCAAAAACAGAATTTTTCTCTCTTGAAAAACTGGATTTTTCTCACTTTTATGGATGTTTCTTGGATGGTTATGTTTGCTGGTCAATTTATTTGTTGTTTTTCATGGATGTCAACAGAAGTTTATGTCTGTTTTTATGGTTTTTGTCAGTGAGAATGAAAAAACAGGATTTTTCTCACTTTGATGGATGTTTCTGTGATGGTTATGTCTGTTGGTCAATTTATTTGTTGTTTTTCATGGATGTCAACATCAATTTATGTCTGTTTTATGGTTTTTGTCAATTGATTACATAATATCTCCGACAAGTACAGCAATTTATGGATGTTCCAAGGTCGATTTATTTGTTGTTGTTGTTTGGCCAAGTGCACGCTAGGGGAGAACGTTATGATCCAGGAATAGTAAATAGAATCACGTGTTTCTTTCTAAACCGATCAGCGAGTCGGGCATATCTCCTTCTAAACAAAAAAGAGGCTCGCCTGCAAATGGTTTTCCCAATTGAAACATAGATTCCCCGCGAGATTTTATGTGTAAAGAACATGCATTGCGATTAAATTATCAGGAAATATTGTGACACAGAGGAAACAAGTCTGAATATTATTTATGAGCTAGAAGCCTTGGCAACCTCAATTTACAATGTAAAGTTCTGTTTTAGTAAATTTTCATTTTTTATTTTCAAAATAAAATTATTTTCCTTGGTCACCCTTCAGTATATTTGGGTAAGTCCCCCCTCCCACTATAATACAAACTCCTCCACCATGCTCTCGTTATACTCGCTAGAAAACGTAAAATATCTTCTTTTTACTACCTAACCCCCCTCAAAACCCCCCAATCTTTTTACAACGATAATTCTCGCAAGAAATAATTCTCTTTTTTCGATAAATCTTGCTTTTCTGTATTGTGATCTTTTCTGCAACTGAATTCTGTCAATTCTTAGACATTATACCGCGATGTTTTTGACATAAGCTTTCCGTGCAAGAGTATGGATAATTTTGGACTCCAATTTTTACTGTTTTGTTTACATTTTCACTTCTAGCCAATTTAGGTTTTCAATACTCTTTATGTAATTTTGTGTTTGTCTGAAAATAACGAAGAACAAATTGTCTGAAAAATTAATATTAAGTGGCATTGGAATTCTATATTCTATGTGTGTGAGCGAAATAAGTTATACCCCCAAAAATTATTGCTAACAATATTTTTAGGGCATTGCTGAAAAGGGGGGGGGGGGGAGGGGGCTTCCTAGTGAAAAATGCTTTTCTAGACGAAATTATGGGGCATACTAATTTTCTTCTGTAAAAAAGGGGGAAATTATTTTGATACTATCTTTTGTCTCTTCTTTTATAATGCAAATAATGAAGAATGTAATAATCTCCCTCCATTGAAGAGAGCAAGGGATAATAATACGACCCCTGTGAAGGCGACAGTTATACAATATGGTCGCTGGTCGAAGCCACCGAAACAAGTGTTGCCTACCCAAGCCGCAGCCCAATCTGCGCAGGATTGTGACATCGCTTGCCCATCCGCTCTCCGTAGACCTTCAAGAGCTGCCCCACCTGCACAAGGTCAGGAGGTACAGCATGCTTTGCCTCGGCTTTCGGGCACTCAAATACAACTGGAATTTGCAAATTTGAGCATTTTTTTTTTACCTAACTTATAGAAATATCTAAACATAGCCATTTTTCATCGCGCTGTAAAACTGTGTGTGTCTCATAGATATTAAAATGTTAACCCCCGCCCCAACCATTGTTTTAAATTTCTCTGCTCCCCCCTCCCTTAGAGAAATCTAAATAAATGTTTTTTTTTTTTTTGCTTGTCAAAGAAACCACTCTTTTTTAACCATTCCTATTTTCTCTGCTTACTGTAGACATCTTCGTGGCATCCCATTTTTCCTGTTTTGTTTACATTGGAGGTTTTAGCCAATCTCGGTTTTCAATGCTTTTTGCGTAATTCTGTGTTTGTCTGAAAATAGCGGAGAACAAATTGTCTGCAAAATTAGCGATAGATATTTAGGACATTGGAATTCTATCTTCTATGTATGTGAGCGAAACAAGTTATCCCCCCCAAAATAATTGCTAGAAATATTTTTAGGACATTGCTGAAAAGGGGGAGGGGAAGGGGGCTTCTTAGTGAGACATGCTTTTCTAGAAAAAATTATGATTAGGCTATGAGTAGTAATTCTCCTTCTGTAAAAATGGGGAAAATTCTTTTGATACTAATTTTTTCTCTTTTTTTATAATGCAAATAGTGAAGAACGTATTGATCTCTCTCAATTGAAGTCAGCAAGGGATAATAATGCGACCCCTGCGAAGGCGACAATTATACAATATGGTCGCTGGTCAAAGCCACCGAACAAGTGGTGCCTACCAAAGCCACAGCCCAATCTGCGCAGGATTGTGACATCGCTTGCCCATCCTCTCTCCGTTGACCTTCAAGAGCTGCCCCACCTAGACAGGGTCAGGAGGTACAGCATGCTTCGCCTGGGCCTTCGGGCACTCAAATACAGCCGGAATTTACAAATGTGAGCATTTTTTTTACCTAACTTATAGAAATATGTAAACATAGCCATTTTTCATAACGCTGTAAAAGTGTGTGTGTCTCAGAGGTATTAAAATATTAACCCCCCCGCCCCAACCATTGTTTTAAATTTCTCTGCTCCCCCCCCCCCTGAGAGATATCTAAATATAATGTAAATTTTTTTGTTTTTACTTTGTCATACCACTCTCTTTTCTCTTTCTTTCCTACTTTCTCGGTTCTCCCCACTGCAGCAATAAACTATTGCTATCTCTTCGATAATATTTTTAGTTAATTTATAGCCTGAATTCCTTGGTATAAATTTACTAGATTCTTTTAATCTCAAAATGTTGTTTTTTTCGCAATTGAATTTTGTAGTTTATCGTCTACAAGGAGGTGGTCGCTGCGGCGACCGGGAAGCGACAGTGGGGCCCAAGACGCACCGGGGGAAGCGCTGCGGGAAGCACCGCGGGGGTCGGCTGGGCCGGCACGGAGGGTAGTATTAAATACTGGAAATTTAGGGGGGGAGTTATTTGAACAAAATCAAATTGCTTTCTATGTAAAGCGTTTTGGATTTTCGTTAAGTTGGATTTTCTTTCAGAATATCCAAGATTGACTAGTGCAGATATGCTACTGCTATTAAGCGTGTTTTAAGCAATAATAATCCAATTAAAAAAAACAGTAGGGGTGATTTGAACACTTTGAAAATAAGCTATTTTTTTCATTTATAGGTTGCATTGGTCCCATACTCGCCATCTCCCCCCCGCTCGTCAGTTGGTGAAGGAGAAGACGCACATGTGGAGCTCTCCAACAATTCAACATGGGACAGTATCATACAAGAAATACTGTTTAATATTAATGAGTTTTTAACTGATTATTTTAATGTAGATTATAGTGCAGTTGGGCAGGGGGACTTCCGTCAAAACACCTTGCAGCTTTCGGATGATTTTACCTAGGAAGTAGCAGGGAGTCCTCCTCCTCTAGCCCCCGATAACCTACTTCCACTTCAATCAAATGAAGCGGATTCCCATACCCCAAATATTAAACAAAGTGGGGGAGGGGGAGCGGGTGTTGATAATATACAAGAGGGGGAGGGGGATGGGGGTAATGTCCAATTTACAACTTTTTCCGAATTTCAGTTATCAAATACAATCTTAAATGCAATAGTTGTATACACTGCGACTTTTGGGGACGCTTTTAATTCGCTTTTTTGTAGTAATTTTGTGTTTGACACCGAAGAAATTGTGCATATCTATGTAGACAGAATTTGTGCACTGCTGAAGAACCACATTCAGTTATGGGGAGGGGGAGGGATTAAATTAAGCTTTCAATTGTTTGAAAGGTGTTCTATTTAAATGAGGGAGAAAGTGAAGTGTTCCACCATTATATACACCCCGAGATGCGTTTGATCTATCCAAGTTTAGTTAATTTTTAGGGTGTTTTTTTTGAGTGGTTAGGTCATATTATTGAGCATCTTGAGAATTACAATGAAAATGGGAGCGGCTCTGTAGTTCTTTATGTTGAAAATTTAAGCGTTAATATCTGTAAATTTAAGAAAGATTTTATTTTAAGAGGGGGGACAGGTGGGTATGAAAGGGATATAGTTTTAAATTATAATCCAGATTTAGTAGGTTGTCGTGGTGTCCAGCGGATCTGTTTTGAAACAGGTCCAAAATGTTTCAAGTACGCTTTCTTCATATCAGCATTCGTGCCTCTAGCACGCTATCACGCTTGACGCTATCAAGACGAATTTAGACGATTGGGCTGTACTTGGGATGGACGGGTCCGATTTTCCCATTGTAGATTTCACTTGTTTAGAGGGAAAATACCCAGTAACGCTAAGATCCATTGATATTTTTGAAAAGGCCAATGCCCATTTAAATATCGGTGTTACTGTGGTTCAGTTTGAAACTGAATTTGAAGATGGGGTTCGTTTAAAAAATAAAGGGGGTGGTGTTTCCTGTAAGGGGTCCGTCAATTGAATTGGTCAAACACTGGTTTTGGCTGTTGTACACAACACCATCTAGTGACCTTGCCAATTCAATTGGCCATTTTAATCCAATCACAGACATCAATAGAGTTCTGGGGGGTGGTAGGGATCTAGGGATACGTTATTACTGTCCGACATGTCTCTCAAAAGTCAGTAGCGATATCATACTGAGGGATCATTTGAAGTACTGTAGAAGGCATGGCTATCAGTCAGTGGAAACGGTTTCAGTGGATAGGTCTATTTTACGCTTTAAAAATGTCCAAAACACCCTCCTCCAGTGCAACAAAAGATCTTTGGATTGTGAAGCTAAGCTGGTGGAAGTGAACGATCCTCGGTTTCCAAACCGAATCAAAGAACACCAAGCTATTGTATTGTCCTATGCCCATGCGCAAAGATACAATTCTAACACCATGCAGATGTTAGAAATAGTAGAAACATTGGATGAGAGAGAATGTGTGATCAAGACCTTGACTAAATTAACTGGCACAGCTAATGGCGCTATTTCTCTTTTTAGAAATACCCATTATCCAATGGTGTTTTCTGCCGAGGATCGTCTCGTGATTAAAGACCAAAAAATATGGGGGGTTTGTACCAAGAAGTTTGAAGAGGGGGAAAAGGGGACTAAAGGGAAAAGCGGGGGAATGGAAAAGTCAGAAACCACAATCACTTGTGGCAGGAAATATCCTCTGGGGTAGTAATTTTAGAGGGGTTGCGCATCAATCGTGTAACTTAAATGTTTGCCAACAGTTTTTTTCCCCAGTTTTTATCCATTATTCAAATTATAATTTAAAATTTATTTTACCGGCACTGGCACGTATGCACAGGGAGGGAGGGGGAGTAGACAGTCCATGGGTAAATAATTCATTTACCTATAACATTATTCCCAAATCGGCCGAGAAGTTGTTGCTTCTCGAGCTGAAATGGCAGGTAGTAAATAATGGGCATGTTCGAATAAAATCAGGTTTTTAGATTTCTTTAGTTTTTTTCCCAAGGCATTGAGTCAATTGATTCAAGTGCAGAAAAGCGACAGTTTTGATAGCTTTCCTTTGCTTAAACAGCACTTTCCAGACAGTGAAATGTATGACCTATTGACCTACAAAGGTTTATACGCATACGACTATTACTGTTCTGGCGCTCGCTTAAGCGAGGTGAAACTACCTCCAATTGAAGCTTTTTACAATTCACTCACCAGTAGTGAATGCACAGCCGAGGACTATGAGTTTGCCAAGAAGGTGTGGGCTAAGGGGAATTGTAAAAATGGATGGGATTATTGTAGACTGTATTTGGCCAGTGATGTTTTAACTCTGTTGGATATAGTCTGCAAGAACACAGACCAAATCTATTCAGAGTTCGGGCTAGATATAGGTTGTTATTTTTCCACGCCACATTTGGTGATGGATTTATTTTAAAAATTAGTAGGGAGGAAATAGGCCTAATCACAGATGTAGATCAGCACCTTTTTATAGCGCGTTCAATGAGATGAGGGTATGTTTTTCATGTGGATCGCGTCTTGTCAACCGATCCGAGCGGACAAAACAGCAACACCGGTGCAAAGTCAAATGCAGTGTTCTTGGACATGAACTCATTGTACCCCTCGGCAATGTCTCACTACTCTTTGCCTTGTGGTAACTATCAATGGCTTGAGAATCCTTGTGAGTTCCCCGACATAACCACCGTCGAGGACAATGGGCTGCAAGGATGGTTCGTTGAAATTGACGGGCACATTCCTCTGGCGCTTCACGATTCAGTCAGAGATTTTGTTTTTCCCTGTATCAATCGACCCGTGAGCAGGGACTCACTAAGCCCGTTCAATCGATCATTGGTCGAGGATATGGGGATGCACTGGACCCCCTCCAAGCAAAAACTGATTGCTGATTTGGACCCTAAGAAGAATATCGTTGTTCACAATGTGCTATTGCACTGGATGTTGAACGATAGTTTAAAAATCACAAAAATACATAGGGCCTTTCAATTAAATCAGAACCCTCACTTGAAGACGTTTCCCAAAGCTGTTGTTTATATAAAATTATGGGCAAAAACTAGGGTACAGACGAACATGAATTAATTCATTCAAAATTGATTGTTTTGCGGAATTGGTGAACTCATACGTAATATATCTTACAATGGTGCTGTGACTGATCCTTTAAAGTGTGCGCGGATTATTGACAATCCTAATTTTACATCGTTCTCGAGCATAGAGGCTGGCATGGTTCTTCTACTGAAATGTGGTACTGAACAAGAATATAGCAGGAGGTAGTTCAGTACTAGAAGTTTCCAAAAAGCTCATATTGTAGTTTTTTACAATATATGTAAGGTGCACGGGCCAAAAGAGTGTCAGGTTCAATTTTAAAGTGGGGATACAGATTCTCTTTTGCAATAGATACAAATTATAGAGTAGATTATTGATTTAAAACGTGAGAAGCGTGACAAGTTGTACATGTGCTTAGCCAATTCGAATTCGTCTTATCGTCTTACGCTGTTGATATGTTAAGCCTTATGTCTACACCCAAGAGTGGACGCTGAGAAGGGGACTAATTTAATATCCAGAGGGTGTTCCCTGGTCCTAAAGTTTATTGCGTTGAAACTCATATTGGGGATGAAAAGCAGGCTTGTAAAGGGGAGCCTACACATTTTGTAAAGAGCAATTTCAACATGAGCGTGTACAGAGACTGTGTAGAAAGTAGCCTAGTGCCGAGATTGCAAGTGCTTGCAATTCGCTCTCTACAGTATAGAAATTATACTGTAAGAGTGGAAAAAATGCAATGTCGTGTATATCCCACAAAGTCTATGTGCTCGAGAATGGTGTGAGTGTACTGCCACATGGCCACTATCGTATTTCAGACCGAGTTGAACGCAAAGACTATCGCAATCAACTTGGTCTGGATAAATTATCCTAATCAACTAACCACCAACCTTTCATAAATTAACTAACCCGACCCTTTCATAAATTAACCACTGACCCAACCTAACCTGCAGCAGCAGTGACGACAACTATTGTATACACTTTTTTCCACCACGGATCCCGAGGGGTGGGGGGGGGTTCCTTCCTGCAACCGGCCCCGGGTGGGGGGGGGGGGGGTCCCGCCAATGGCAGGCTTCCGGCCCCGTGGCTCTGGGGGGGACCCCTTTTAAATTCATTATGTTCAACTGTTCTATCTAAATTTTTTAAAGTGTATTTGTATGTTCCAAGTGTTTTTTGTTGTTTTCAAGTGATTCATAAATAGTGTGCTACTGTGTGTTTGCTAATGTATATAAAGTGTTCTTGCTGTACAGAAAGTGTTTTTTTTTAAGACAATAAGTGTTGTTCTTGCTCTTGTTCGTGTTCATGTACAAAAGTGTTGTTTTTTTATGTTGTATATAAAGTTTCATTTTAATGTTGTTGTTGTTCATGATGGACAAATAGAGTTTACATGTTGAAAATAAATTATCATGGAATATTGTTCTTGTCAGGTTTTTGTTGAACATGAAGTGTCATTCTTATGTTGTTGTTGTTGTTCATGTTGAACAAATAGAGTTTTCATGTTGTAAATAAATTACCATGAAATATTGTTTTTTTGTTGTTGTTCTTGTTAGCTTAGATAGATGAATGGGAAAATTACTACTACTACTTATTCACTGGATACGTAGGAATTACAGTTAGTCGTAGTCCAACTGTTGTCAACAGCAGCAGCAACAGCAGCATGTATCAATTTAAAACACCCTTCAGATCGTTTCTGTGTGGTCCCTCTATGTCGGGGAAAAAACACTTTTAGCTAAAATAATTCAAAATTGTCAGAAAATGTTTTTGGAAAAGCCAAAAAAAATCTTTTATTGCTATAGTATTTGGCAGGAGTCCTACGATCAAATAAAATCCATTGCCACAACCATACCAATACAATTCATACGGGGACTTGATGTTTTCAATGGTATTGAACCGAACTCGTGGTTGATTATTGATGATTTGGCTGAATCCATTGAACAGTTCTCACAGGAAATGTTACAACTGTTCACTGTTCGCTCCCACCATGAACACATTTCCATAACCCTAGTTCTACACAATCTGTTTTATCAGAGCAAATGTATGTGAACCCTTGCTTTGAATAGCACCATCTATATTATCTATTGAGTTGTTCGTGATTCTAGCTCGCTAATAACTCAATAAACAGATATACCCCGGCGCCCCTAAATTTCTGTTGTCAGCGTACACTCAGGTGACTAATAAGCCCTATGGTTACATTTTGCTGGATCTTAATCAGAGCACGCCCGAGGATCTACGTGTAGTCACTGACATTTTCAACTATGAAATTACAGTATATCTTCCGGTGAACAGTAGAAAAGGCTATTAGTTGCCATTATGGCACCGAAGAAACTAAACGAACAACGGCATTTATTTTCCGTTTTAAGCACATCTAAACCTCCACTCAGAATGGCCCTATTATAACCCGTTCTCGACAAGGGTTTCATTAATCTAAGATCTGAAATTTGTTTAAATTTAACTGAGAACAACGTTCAACTGTCAGAAGGTGTTAGACAGCACATAAAGCAACATCGTTCCACTGTACGCGCCTTGGCTTGTAAAAACAAGGGAAAAATTTTTTAAAGAAAACGTCTCCTTCAAACGTGCATTAGCTTTTTTACAAATTTACTGCAAATAATTGCAGTGCTTGTAAAAAGTTTTCTCTAGCGAGAATGGCTAAAGCCTATAAATTAACACCATTTGAAAGTATTCTTTTGCCCTTCGAGCATTTTGAAGACAATATAAGCAAGTTCATTAATGATGAGAATATTGCCAATGATAAAAACTTCTTTTACTTCAAGATGCATTGCGACGCGTGGACAAGCATAGGCCTATCGTGAGACCCGTCGCTGTCGCTGTTACCGTCATCGCACATCCCTCTAAACATGAAACATCTAAAGATTCTGCAGCAGCAGCACTGCAATCAAAGGAGAAGAAATTGGATTCAATGGTAATTAAAATTGGAAACCTATTGCCACTGACCTATCGTGAAGAGTAAAAGAGTATTATCATATTTCATGTTGGAAACTGGTGGTGATCATCATCACCGCCCGTGGCCGGCTTCCGGCCCCGCGGCTCTGGGGGGGGGGACCCCACTTTTAAATTCATAATGTTCAACTGTGCTATCTAAATTTTTTAAAGTGTCTTTTTTCATGTGTTTTTTGTTGTTTTCAAGTGATTCATAAATAGCGAGCTACTGTGTGTTTGCTTATATATATAAAGTTATCTTGTTGGACAGAAAGTGTTTTTTTAAGACAATAAGTGTTGCTCTTGCTCTTGTTCATGTTCATGTACAAAAGTGTTTTTTTTTATGTTGTACATAAAGTGTCATTTTTATGTTGTCGTTGTTCATGTTGAACAAATAGAGTTTTCATGTTGCAAATAAATGACCAAGAAATAATGTTTTTGTCAGGTTCTTGTTGAACATAAAGTGTTATTCTTATGTTGTTGTTGTTGTTGTTCATGTTGAACAAATAGAGTTTTCATGTTGCAAATAAATGACCATGAAATATTGTTTTTTTGTTGTTCTTGTTAACGTAGATAGATCAATGGGAAAATTATTACTACTACTACTTATTCATTGGATACGTATGAATTACAGTTAGTTGTAGTTCGACTGTTGTCAACAGCAGCAGAAAAAACAGCATGCATCAATTTAAAACACCATTCAGGTCGTTTCTGTGTGATCCATCAATGTCGGGGAAGACGACACTTTTAGCTAAAATAATTCAAAATTGTCAGAAAATGTTTTTGGAAAAGCCGAAAAAAATCTACTATTGCTATAGTACTTGGCAGGAGTTCTACGATCAAATAAAATCCATTGCCACAGCCATACCAATACAATTATTACGGGGACTTGATGTTTTCAATAGTATTGAACCGAACTCGTGGCTGATTATTGATGATTTGGCTGAATCCATTGAACAGTTCTCACAGGAAATGCTACAACTGTTCACTGTTCGCTCCCAACATGAACACATTTCCATAACCCTAGTTCTACACAATCTGTTTCATCAGAGCAAATGTATGTGAACCCTTGCTTTCAATTGCACCATCTATATTATCTATCGAGTTGTTCGTGATTCTAGCTCGCTAATAACTCTCAATAAACAGATATACCCCGGCACCCCTAAATTTCTGTTGTCAGCGTACACTCAGGTGACTAATAAGCCCTATGGTTACCTTTTGCTGGATCTTAATCAGAGAACCCCCGAGGATCTACGTGTAGTCACCGACATTTTCAACAATGAAATTACAGTATATCTTCCGGTGAACAGTACAAAAGACTATTACTTGCTATTATGACACTGAAGAAACTACACGAACAACGGCATTTATTTTCCGTTTTAAGCACTTCAAAACCTCTACTCAGGAAGGCCATACTCAAAAATGGTGTTGACAATGATTTCTTTAATCTAATATCTGAACTTTGTTTAAATTTAACCGAGGGTAATGTTCAACTGCCAGAAGGTGTTAGACAACAGACAAAGAAACATCGTTCCACTTTACGTGCCTTGGCTTGTAAAAATAAGAGAAAAATTTTTAAAAGAAAACGGCTCTTTCAAGTGGGCGGTAGCTTTTTCACACTTTTACTGCCAATAATTGCAGGACTTGTAAACAGTTTTCTCTAAAGAGAATGGCTAAACCCTATAAATTGACACCATTTGAACTTGTCCTCTCGCCCGTCGAACATTTTGAAGACAATATAAGCAAATTCATTAATGATGAGAACATTGCCGATGACAAAAAACTGCTTTTACTTCAAGATGCCTTGCGACACGTGGACAAACATAGACCTTATCGTGAGACCCATCGCCGCTGTTACCGATCCCTCCAAACAGGAAACATCTAAAGATTCTGCAGCAGCAGCACTGCAATCAAAGGAGAAGAAATTGGATTCAATGGTAATTAAAATTGGAAACCTATTGCCACTGACCTATCGTGAACAGAGTAAAAGAGTATTATCATATCTCATGTTGGAAACTGGTGGTGATAATCATCAAGTTCAAGTCGATAGCAGAGGGAAAGGAATTATAATTCAGGGAAAAAGTTAAAATCTATCTGATTTAATTTGCGATTTGGTGACGAATCTTAAATGACTTTTATCATTTGACAATAATCTATACACCTTTCTAAATGCATCAAACTTCCCGAAAAATCTTATTGGCAAGAAGCAAATTCTAAGGAAATTAAGAGAATATAGTCCTCCAACAACACCAACACCATTTAAAAAAGAAGAAGATTCAATATTTGAAAATACTAGCAGCAGCAGCACCAGTGATTTTACAACACCTGTGGTTGCTAGTCAAAAGCGAAGACGAATTGATTAACCCTCCAGCGTGCAAATGGGGAGTGGACATTACACTAAGTGTGTGCGTTCAAAATAGATGAAGTTCAGAAAGGTGTATATTAAAATATTGGTGAAGCGGGAAGTTTAAGTTTTCCCAAAGCGCTTTTTAAAGTTATCTCCGGCAGCACATTAAAAAAAACAGAAGAGTATCTAGAGAGTGAACCGAGTTAAGCACTGCACCGGAATCACAGGCTTCGTGGCAAACAATATCGACAAACTAAAGCCTTTTTCCCTCTACATATAATGCAAACGGATCTTTTAACTTTAGACGCAGTTCAACGGCGTCACAATGCACCCTAAGAATATATCCTAGTGGTCATCAGTATCTTTAGTTGTTATGCATATACCATTCCATTACGGTCAAAGGGAGGTGTTGAAGTTGCTCGGGCCATTGAAAGTGTTCTTGAACAGGATTGCTATAGAAAAATTCAATCGGATCGTGGTAGTGAATTTGTTAATCCCCAAGTGCAAAAGGTTATATTGAAATATTATAAAACACTTTATCATAGTCAAAGCCCGATTAAGGCTGCATCGGCTGAACTATTAATAAGAACGATTCGTCTATTAATTTCAAGACTTTGTGTCCTGAAAAATAAATCTGCTTTCATTCATGATTTAGATAAAATCATGCGGATACACAATCGAACTCATCGATCTCTGTCCAACTCAAGCCCTCGGGAAGTTCACTACAGTGAAAATGCATTAGATGCTTTTCTAAAGCAATATTCCAATGGTGGAAAAGAAAAAAAATGTGAAGAAGAAATTCAATGTTGGTGATACTGTTCGAATTAATAGAATCACCAATATTTTTGAAAAGGGGAATTATTCATGGAGCACCGAAATTTTTAAAGTGTCCAAAATCCTGGACACCGAACCCACGACATATCGACTGCGAGACACCAAAGATGATGAGATTCTCGGCGGTTTTTATGATTATGAACTGCAAAAAGTTAGAAACACTAGTGAAATTTATCAAATTGAAAAGATATTAAAGAGTCGTACTCGTAGGGGCAAGAGACAGTTGCTTGTTCGCTAGCTAGGATACAACTCTGATTTTGATTCTTGGGTCAGTGCTGAAGATATTAACAATGCCCAATGATTTCTATGTGACTTTCATGTCCAATGTTTCTGATCCTCTCTACAATGACTTGAATAGAACAAGTGATTTTTGGACGAAACTCTCCCCCACCATCAAATTTGACAACAATGGAAAGTATGAAGTTGGTCTTGTCGACTGTATTCTCAATAATACCTACGAGATCCTGAGAAAAGATTGTAAATATGAAATCAAAATTAGACCCTATGATTGGCCGCCACCACCATCCTCAAGTGATCAAGAACAAATTCAAAAAATCAATTGGATGGATTATCCATATATTGAATTACCCTACGAGGAACTTACCTGTATGAATGATTTATGTCGTTCTATTCATAAAAGAATTTCCGCTCGTAAAAAAGGAGCTTTTCATTTCAACTATTCAAAGGAGGAGGGCAAGATCTACATTAGTTTACCTATTGCCAGCGAAAAGGTTATTCTCAATGATAACCTAAAGGATGTTCTTGGCTTTAAGCTCAATATAATCAATGGTAAAAGTGCCGAAAACACTAATTTCATTTTTGCTGACTACCCGCCTACCTTCTTCACAGACACTTGTATATTTCTCTATGCTTCATTTGTGGAAACATCTGGGGTAGGTAATTCAAATGTTCCCCTCCTATGAGTTCTTGAACGAAAAACCAATCGAGAACATATTCACCACTACAATATAAAGCATCTTCAGTATATTCCCGTAAACACTTCCTGTTTGGAACTCTGTCAGTTAACACTAAGAACTGAATTAGGTGATCCCATAGCAATTTCAAAAGGTTTGGCTGTGATTATATGCCCTTTTCGTCCCATCGTTCAACAACAAGATGTCTAATAAAAAAGCGGTAATCACTTGTCCTGATATTGACTGCTATGTTAATACTCTTGGCCCAAGACAACAGGGCAATAGAATGGACTATTACAAAGGTCGCTCGTCAATGTCTGGCTATGGTCTTGGCAGTTGGTTTGCTAAGCTGTTTCGCTCTTCACTACCACTGGCTAGAAAATATCTTGTTCCGGCTGCGATAGATTTTGAATCCTCTACACTATACGATTGGGGCTCTGGCAAGGATTTTAAAAAAAGTACTACGGAAAATCTTAGGTCGCGCGAACCCTTGGCGAGAGATTAAAACAAAATGGTAAAGGCTTAAAAAGGTCGAGAAACACTGCATCACACATCAGTCTCCACTCAGGTCGGAAACGAAAGACATCAGCACTCTTGTCAAAGAAAAGAAGGAAAAAGCCGACACGCAGTGTAAACAGAAGAAGAAGCCCCAGGAAGAGAATTGTTATATTGAAACTAGATTTCATTTCCTAAGATGTCCTCCATACCGCAAAAGGATTCTCAACCTTCAATCACCACCTCATTGAATCTATTCAATACTGAAAATGTGGATGCGAGTGTCAAGCGTGGTTACTAAAAACAATTTTATCCTCAACAACCCCTCTCCGATAATATTCACTTTCAAATTTATTCCAATGAAGACCACTTTATGGACGTGTCTTCAACATTTATAAATTTACAAATGAAAGTCCGGAAATCCGATAATACAATGCCAATTTGGGCCGATGGAATATCCTATGAAAATTGTATATTACATAATTTATTTCGTCAAATCAGTGTCTACATCAATGGCACACTGGTGAGCACAAGAAATAATCTCTCAAATTATACTAGCTATATGCAATTCATGCTGATGATACCCAAGTCATACAAGGAATTGAGAGGCATCTCCAATGGATATGAATATATTACTAATACTGATAGTACAGATGCACTTAAAAATGCTACAGCTAGTGAAATACATGTGGTTGGAAAAAATATATCCTGAAATATTTAATATACCCCAATGTCTACCACGCAATTTTAGAGTGGATATAAAACTGACGCTTTCAGCATCCCATTTCAAATTGAGAAAGGAAGTTGTTGACAATACTGATGTAAGTCTCTCCCTCACCTTGGCAATACTTCATGTTCGCAAGCAACAGGTCATAAGTTCTGTTGCTTTGGCAGTGGAAAAACTGAGAGCCAATGGAAATAATATTAAACTACTTGTTCCTCATACAATCACCAATCGACGTCATATTGTCATGGGGTCACGTACCTTCACCGATTCATCCTTTATCAATGGCTAAATTCCGTCAAAACTCGCTTTAGCATTTGTAAAAAGCGCCAGTGCAATAGGATCGTGAACTGGATGCCCACATAAATTCGAGATAAAATAAAAATAAATAAATGCATTTATTACCCATCAATTAAAAACAGATGGAGCAAAACAAAAGAAAAGAAAAAACCAAAAAACAATAATTCTTCTGAAACAAACAAAAAAAAAAAAAAAAAAACCAAAAACAAAACCCAAAAGCTTATGCCAACAAATGCGGGAGAATAATATCCCACGGATGGGCCTTAAGTGTCAAATTATATCGAGTAATCTGCGCTAGGATAGCTTCTTCAGGATTCATGATGCCGTACCGATGCGAAACATATCGATTGCTTGTCCATGGTGGTAAACGCAACAAAAACTTTGCATACTTGTAGTACACTGAACGCAATTTCAGTCTATCTGTAGCCGTAAATATACGCCAGAATGGGCTGAGGTACAAATAATGAGGCAAAACCATAGCATTGTACACCCGGGCCAGCAGACGACGGTCAAACTTCCGCTTATTTGCCACAATACGGCTATACGTAAATGAAACCCGCTTCTGAAAATGAGAAAGCAGTAACCGCCGCGTCTCTAGTATTGACCGTCCAATAGGAAGGCCCAGATATACAATGCCACCGGCGAGCCCAACAGTAGAAACACCAAGTGTGATGCTTCGACCAGCATCAGATTTCGAATTAAACAGCAGTACTTCAGACTTGTCGGCATTAAACTGAAGTCCAATCTGAGCATACTCTTGTTGTAGTCGAGTAAACTTATCTTCTAGTCCTTGCAGAAAGCGGCTCAGGTTCAGTACATCGTCCGCATAACCAATCAAAGATAAATCAACACCGCGCAGAATGTAAGTCATAAGTGACTTCGATTGCGGCTTTACGATACTGTTATTAAATGCTGTCGGTGACGAAATGGCACCTTGTCTTACCCCTTCTTTACCGGGAGAAGGGGATTACCACGCGGAGAAACAGCAACATCATTCAACAGGCTAGTGCACTCACTCGCTGGTAAAGGAAGTTTAAGTTCCGCTTTTAGATTTTCATACATGTCAGCCAGTGGGGCTAGAGAGCAGGGATCAACACCGGCCAAACCCATATCCAGTATAATCTCCTCGTGGAGAAGCGAATCAAACGCGCGCCTTACATCATGAGTGGCTAAAGCGATGCTTTCACCGCGGTCTTCTGCGTCAACTAAAGCGGATACTAAAGCAGAAAGAGCATGGACTTTGGACTTTCATCTCTTGTGTGCAAAGTAAACGGCATCCCACTCTACAATCTTTCTTTTGATAAATCCTATAGAACATTGTATGAGTTAACCATGCAAACCCTAGATCATGATTCACAACTATTTGAAAATGGTATAACCGAAAATATGTTTGCTAAAATACGTTGTATCATTGTATTGTATCTGTCTGGCACACAGGATATGAGTATAGTACGTACGGGGAGTGTGCGTTTAGAGTGTACATTTGCCGATCCATTGGCTGATAGTATTGCACTAATCTCACTAAATCAATATGAAACCTATTGGGAAATCACTCCCGACGGCAGTGTTCTACTAGACTTGGCACCATGAACACCAGTCAAATAATCAATGTATTTAATATGGATCCCTACATGTCCAAGTACAAATCCTATTGTCTGCCCTTGGACTTTCTTGGAAAAATTCAAAGTGCCAACAACACCTTAATTATTATTAATAGCAGTCCGTCGACTGGGCTGACGGGTCACTGGCTGTGCATCTTTCCAACGATGAAGAAAATTGAATTTTTTGATTCTCCTGGCCTATCCTGTACATTCTACACATCTCACATCAGAAACTGTATTGAGAGCAGTGGGAAAACTATTATTCAAAATCGGAAGAGGGTGCAGGATCTAACGACTAAAAGCTGTGGCTTCCATGCACTACTATATTTTGTGTTCCGATGTCGCGGCTATACTTACAAGCAGTTTCTCCACATTTATGGTGACAATTTACGTCTGAACGACTTTCTAGTGGAAAATATCCTCTCAGACCTATACAGTATTGATTTCAGTGCCCTAAGAGTAAAGTGCTTAAAAAATGTTTGTGAATTTGTTTATTAATAAAATTCATATATATATATATATACAACAATGTCTTTAAATCTTCACTTTAGATTTCTTCGTCTTCGGTGTATAGGCAACTGTAGTGAACCACTAATGTTGGTAAATCCTTTGGATTCACTGTATATTGATCTTGATTGACTGCAAAGTCAGGGTCACATTTTCTACAGTACAATGTAACTTCACTCTTGTCATATCTCTTTGTATAGTCAATGATACTATTTGCATTCATATTATGAAATTCACGAGTCTCAATCTGTCTATTTGAAGCAATATCACATAGAGTGTTTTCAAATGGTGAATCACATTCGGTAACTGTCAAATAAAAATCACTTGGTTTATAGTCATAGTAGGCAGTGTCGTCACAACGATGACGTAGAAACCAAATTGTCTTGTTACCCCAACAATTGAATCGTAGACCAGATTCTTCTTCCTAGAATAATTTAAATCCACGACGATACCAATCTCGTAGAAATAAACTAAAATCACGTTTGGGATTCTTTCCAATCATAGCGGGGTAAGTATTCTCCCACTGATCACATTTATAATAGTGACAATTGGAGCACAGGTGCCCTCTAGGGTGAGAGTCACAAATCTCTTCAAGACATGAATTACATCCTTTAATTTGTACCGTATAGCCTCTATGTAATTTACAAGGATTACATAATTTACACTTTTCACTATAGTCATCAATAATTGTACAATTTTCGCATTGAGTCCAACTGCCAAAAGTGTACATGCATAGTGGACATGAATAGAACATTTTTCGGTTTCCGATGTCAACTCTCTCACAGCTAAGACGAATCTGATCCTCGTTCGATAAATTCAGTGAGGGGAATGGGGAGAGGAGTAACTCTGTGACGTTACCTCTTTCGAATGGTGGAGCCATCTACATTGAATCCATTGGCAATGTTTTCAAAAGTATATCCACGATATGATTCTGCTTTGTTCCAATTAATATATCAATAAATTGACTATAAGCACTTGAGTCACATCTTAAAAGTTTCATACATTAGTCCAATGGGGGAGAATCAGTCCTCATTATATTGTCAAGCGTTCCCCGAGAGAATATCCTGCGTTGAAGAGATAACTCGAGAAAATCGTCATCCAAAATCAAATGTTTTTCCATAAACACTAGCTTTGATCTAATTCTCTCTCTCTCAAATTTATTCATTTTTCAATCCTTTCACTCTGACTGTTGACTCTAGACTGACCCTGATTCGCTATCCCTAACCTAACCTAACCTGACCCGAAAAGAAAGGGAACATTTTTGATTTCGAAACAATTTTATTGAATAATTACAACAACAACAAAAATACTAAGCATGTACAATTAGTGATAGAGTTTTCTTGTCTTCGATATGTTTCACTAAAGCATTTAAAGCACATTGAAGTCTATTCACATGTGCTATATCAACTTTGCAGCGAAGCATAATGGATCCTCCATTTTAAATTTGCTCAAAGATAACACATATCTTGCATATACTTCATCCCATTCCAGACAAAGCCGTGATCCTCTCGTGATTTCCACCGCAATGTTTGGTGTTCTTGTATTATTACCATCAACTCCACTATCAACTTCTAATAGTGTAAACATTCCACTCGTCAATACACACAAATATACATCCAAATGAGTAAAGTCAAACTGTTCTCACTCCTTTGAATTCTGTTCACAGACTAATAAAAACTATAGCAAAAACCCTTTCCTTATATTCTCTGCAATCCTCCGCCGCTAATATGTAAGCGAGCCTCTGATTGGTCTAGAAGGAGATGTAACCGACTCTCTGATTGGTTTAGAAGGAGACACGTGATCATGTTTCCTATTCCTGGATCATAACATTCTCCCCTAGCATGCACTTGGCCAAACAACAGCAAGAACAACAAATAAATTGACCTTGAAACATCCAGAAATTGCTGTACTTGTCGGGGATATTATGTAATCAATTGACAAAAACCATAAAACATCCATAAATTGCTGTCAACATCCATGAAAAACAACAAATAAATTGACCAACACTCATAACTGTCCTTGAAACATCCATCAAAGTGAGAAAAATCCTGTTTTTTCATTCTCACTGACAAAAACCATAAAACATCCATAAATTGCTGTTGACATCCATGAAAAACAACAAATAAATCGACCTTGAAACATCCATCAAAGTGAGAAAAATCCTGTTTTTCCATTCTCAGTGAGAAAAACCATAAAACAGACATAAATTGGTGTTGACATCCATAAAAAACAACAAATAAATTGACCAACACACATAACCATCCAAGAAACATCCATCAAAGTGAAAAAAATCCTGTTTTTTCATTCTCACTGACAAAAACCATAAAAACAGACATAAATTGATGTTGACATCCATGAAAAGCGACGAATAAATTGACCTGTTCATATCAACCGTCCGAGAAACATCCATAAAGTGATATAAATTCAGTTTCTCAAGTGAGAACCATAAATTATACCATAAAACCATTAATAAAACCATAAATTATGTTCTGTCAACGTTAGACAAAATTGTAGATGGCAGCACGGGTGAGTTGTGGGGCTGGTACCCCCCTTTCTACTTACCTCCGGGCTCCAACCGTCATCCCGGCTAATCTGTTTCTTAAAGATAAATACTGTCATCTTGGGCTCGCCGTGTATATCGGTTTGTAGGAAGGAGAAGAAGAAATGTTTTTTTGAAACAAAAATTCTACCTTCCACTTTAAAATACTGTTTGTTTTGCTTTATGATTTTTCGGATGAAAAGAGGTAGGTAAAAGAGCATTAGGCAATTCAGGATGCTATTAATGACAGAGCAATAGCGCTGCCTAAGTAAAGAACAATGCTGGTACAATGTATTATTTTTTTTCCGTACCAAGACACTTCGTACCAAAGGAATTGTCGTAGAAACTTTGAAAAGGGTTCATTCGACTTGAAGCTGGGATAGACAGTGCCTCTTTTAATAGTCGAAAGTGATTTGAAGGCAGCTAACAACCCTTCCACGCACACCATTTCCCCAAACACATCCAATCAAAATTTTAAGATAGCCATTTTGTTCAGAGTAACTGATTTCCAGAGAGAAAATATGTTTTTTGAGGAGGTTACTCCCCCACAACCCTTAGGGCAAGGGGTTTTAAGTTGTGCCCTGGGGGTATATAAGAACGATGTTGGCACAATGTATTATTTATTATTTTTTCCTTTAGACCAGGGCACTTCATATCGAAGAAGTTGTTGTAGAAACTTCAAAAGGGCTCATTCAATTAGAGATTGGAGTGGCTTGTTCCCTTTCTAATAGTCGATAATGACTGGAACGCAACTAACACCCCTTAGACGCCCACCATTTCCCAAAACAAATCCAATCAAAATTTTGAGATAGCCATTTTGTTTAACGTAGTTGAAAGTTCTGGAAATTAGGTCTTAGAGGATGACAACCACCCTCACAACCCTTAGGGTAAGGGTTGTAATTTACGCCCTGGGGGTATAAACGGTGTTTATAGAAAGCCTTGTCGTAGAAACTCAAAAAGGGATCATTCGATTGGAAATCGAAAAGCCTAGTGCACTTTTTAATAATCGAAAGTGATTGGAAGGCTTGACATTTTTATAGTAGAGATCGATGTGTGTATAATGTATAATTTTTGTTGTTGTTGTTGTTGTTGTTGTTTAGCCCAGGGCACTTCGTATCGAAGGAGTTGTCGTAGGAACTTCGAAAAGGGCTCATTCGATTGAAAATACAAAGTACTAATGCTCATTTTTAATAGTCGAAAGTGATTGCAGGAAAACTAATCCCCCTCACACCCCCCCCCACCCAATTTCCTTTATGTTTAAAAAGTAAATTTTTCCTTAAGATTAAATAAAGATTCACTGTGTTAATGCTAATTCCCAATAAGTCATCTCAGCAGTATCCCAAGAACAACTTAGGGTTTTATGTTCAAATTTTCGGGGCTTCTTCTGCTCTTAAAATTTGACCAAATCAAAATAGCGTAAGTGTATCCAAGCTATCAAGGAAAATAAAAAAAAAAATTTGCGAATGTTATCAAGTTTTCCATTTCAGATCAACTAGAGGAGGTATGAAACTAATCTAAACACTACTATTTGTGTCCAGATTTTTAAAAGGGTGTATGTTGTTAAAAATTGCTGAAATTTTTTTTCCAGCATACAAATAGCAGGCCAAACTATAAATTCTTAAAAAAACGAAAATATTTAAAGTATTATTTTATTTTTTCCCTGAAAAGACTTCGTCAATATAAAACGAACAGAAATTAATTAAAAAAAACTGTTTCCACAAAATAAGTAAAGAAATCCATTGAACAAAAAAAGAGCAAAATTAAAATCAAATAATCTACCAAGCGTGAAACTACCATAAATCAGCATCGATAAATAAATGAAGCCCAAAACGAACAGAAATTACAATAAATAACCAAGTCAAACTTAAAACGAGAAGAAATTAACATAAGTTGGGCTCAAAACCCCTTTGCCTTCCCAAGGCCAGAACATAATTTGCACTTTAGTGAAAAGAAATACAAATGAATGTGTATTGTCAGTTTAATAAACATACACTTATATTTAGTAATCAAAATGTTAATATTATTTGATTTATTAAAGTTATAAAAGTAAAAACATTTACATTTTTTCAGTAAAGTGCAAATATTGTTCTGGCCTTGGGAAGGTATAGGGGTTTTGCCACCAACTTATGTTAATTTCTGTTCGTTTTGAGTTTGACTCGGTTAAATATTGTAATTTCTATTCGTTTTGGGTTTCATTAATTTATCGATGCTGATTTGTGGTAGTTTCCCGCTTGGTAGATTATCTAGAGCTAGTATAGAAATATATCTATATAAATGAATTATATTTTTTTTGCACTGTTAGCAGAGCACACTGAAGTTGATGTAGCCTTAAACTTTGACTTGAAACGTCATAACTTGACCACTTCTTTCAGAAAAGAATTTTGGAGGGTTATTCCGTGTTTATAAGAAAAGAGGGTAAAGGTGCAGTTTAGTTCCTCCTTTAGCGTAGGGCGCAGGAGCCCTATGGTAAAGGTGAAGGTTTGTTCTCCCTTATAAAAACAACTTATTTCAGCAGATACAAAGAAGAAGCCCATTTGCGGCATTCTGTGGGACCCCAAGGTCCAATGGTAGTATCAGATCCCGCGAGTGGCAGTTTACGCTTGTGAAGTTCTGGCTGTACCGGCCACAAGTACCCAAGCTAAACGGCTTTTTAGCACGACAGGACTGATAGTGACTGCAAAAAGATCAATGGCTGCAGGCAGAGTGAACAAACTCACTTTTGTTACATCAATTGTAACTGGAGTGATGTAACCGCTGGTTTAAAATTATTGGTGTTGTTAAGCCAAGGTATCTGACTTGTATACGGTGTTTTTTCGATGTTGTTATTTGTTTTTTTACTTCCTTTTCGTATGTATTTGATGAACAGGAGATGTTTGAACTTCAAACTTTGAAAGTTATACACTCATTATCCCAATCATTAACAAGAAGGAAATGACTAAACACGGGATTTTATAGGAACAATGTGTTGTTAAACATAAACACAATATAGGCTTCCCTGGGTCTAGTGGCCAAAAATGAGAATTCTACATAGTCTGATCGACGGTGAACATAAACACTTTCCGCACGGCCCAACAAATTCCTGTTTTGTCATATTTTTCTTGTATGTTTTTAGCCAACCATTTAAAAATCCTTACTAAAATTGAGGTTGAACGTGCTTTGTGAAATGGAATTTTTATTATTATTTTTAATCAGAAAAATCGGCGCGCCGTGGCGCGCCGCCGGTCTAAAATTGGTGGCGTGCCGCCAAAAAAATTTCGGCGTGCCTGGCGGCGCGCTGTCGCCGATACTAAATCACACATTCGCCGCCGTCATATTGACGTGGCTTCGGGGACTTGCTAAATAAGTAAGGTTTTTTCTTAAAAAGACGGTAAATCTAGAAAAAGAACCGTCTTATATCAAAGTACTCATCTTTCTCTATTTTATTCTCTTTATGTTTAGTAGGAAAGAGCATAAAGGGATTTATTTTACTTAGAGGCAAAGTTTAATAAAGAGGACCAACATAAGATACAATGAATAACTTTTGTTATCGGAACATTTTTACAATTTGGTGATAAAAAAATTGATAATGGTGTTGTTGAATTTTTCATATTCCCAAAAATTTTTAGGAAAGAGTAGAAAGATTTAATTCTTTTTTCAGATTTTCAGAAAGAATCAATGGTTTTGAGGGTGAAGATTTCGTTTTTTTTTCAACTTAACTGCTCTCCTAGCAAATTTTCGCTAGAAAAATGCTATTGGTTCATTTTCGCGTTAAACTGGTGTCTATCTCAAATCAGGTATTCGGGAATACTGTAAATATAACTCGCCACAGCATTATGATTGCCATTTTTAGTGATTTACCACTATTTCTAGTGATTGCCTACAGAAAAAATTACTAAATTGGCATTTAAATCACTAGATTATTGAAGATATTCACTAAATAAACCAAAAACTCATTAAAATATAGTGGTGTTTATTTGAACAGGTTGCAATCTTATACAGCATATTTGAAAGCTTAACAGGCGGAAATATTTTGAACTGGATTTGCTTTGAATAGCCTTTGGTTTGTTTTTCATCTACTGTTTGGTTTGTTTGGAGTCAAGTACATTGAAATTCAAAAGATGCAATGGTCTCTTATCAGTAGCCTGGATATAGCCCTATCAGTTAATATATATAGCCTAATAGGAATTTATTGTATAGCCTAGGAAGAAACAAAGACCATAGCCCACCATTGGATATCTCTTTCTAAACATAAAAATCACCAGTTGTGGTTGTATTCCAGCCCCTGGTCCAACCAGGGTCAGATGTCTCTGAACTAAACTCTAATACAAATGATTACAGTTTTGGGTCAATATATATGAAATCATATTATTGAGTTAGGACTAAAGTGAATACACCATTTTCACTTTAGTCCTAACTCAATAATATGATTTTGTATATATTGACCAAAACATCTGTTGTAAACTTACTGTTTCATTATAAATCTATTTTGGTAAAATTCTACTTTAGCTACTTTTGGTTATCTTGAAAGAAGGCTAGGTTAGAAAAATGAAACTTTCAGGGATGGGTCTACAGGCTAAAGTATGTCTCGGGAAGGTGTTTTAAAGTACCTACCTCTACTCCTTCTCTGGCAAGAGGGTCCTGAAATTTGCCTACATGACAGGTCTATACTTAGGCCTAGGCTATTGAAATTTTGAGAAAAGAATATTTGCCATAATTTTTCAGTCATCAGTTTATTTTTCTCTGGCTTTAGTTCTGAAAATGCAATTCCTGTTATTTGAGCAGAATTAAGTCATATCAAAAATTTGTTTTAAAATTTAAGAATTGTATTTGCATATTGGTTTGAAAATTAATGTTAGGAAGAATGTTAGGATTAATGTTAGGAAGGCTGGGAATAAGTGAAGATGAAAAGGTGACGTTGGGTAATAAAAAGATTGATCAGGTGGGCAGTTTCACTTACCTTGGTAGTATTATTAGTAATGATGGTGGGAGCAGTGAAGATGTCAAAAGTAGAATAGCCAAGGCTCAGGGTGTTTCTTCACAGTTAAAAAAAAAGTCTGGAAGAATAGGAAGATAATCCTGCAAACCAAGATTAGAATCTTAGAAGCTACAGTGATGACAGTGGTCAAATATGGCTCTGAAGCATGGACACTCCAAAAAGCAGATGAAGATTTGCTAGATGTTTTCCAGAGAAATTGCTTAAAGATTGTTGTGGGTACCCGGCTGACTGACCGTATTTCAAACAATAGGCTATACAAAAAATGTGGTTCAATACCACTTTCTAGGTCTATAATGAAAGAAAGGTTGAGGTGGTTAGGGTATGTTGTGCGGATGAAGGATGACAGATTGCCAAAGATTGTTTTTTTCAGCCAACCATCTAGGGCTAAATGGAAAGCAGGTTGTCCCCGTCTGGGGTGGGAGGACGTCATAAAGAAAGATTTAAAGGAAATGGGAACTTCGTGGGCAGGTGTAAAAAGGGAGGCTTTGAATAGATTGGGGTGGAGGAGGAGCATGCGTATCTGTGTTGGCCTCAGGCGGCTTGGTGCTGCGATGAGTTGTTAGTAGTAGTAGTAGTAGTATTTGCATATCTTTAAAACCTTATAAATTGGGATTGAGCAAAGTTGTGAAGCTGAAAACAATTTTGTTGTACTTCATTTAAGCAGAAGATCTGTTTTGCAAGGTTTCACTTTTATAACACATGGATTTTTAAAGGTCATCAAAGGCCAGGACCCTCTTGAGGGAGAAGGAGTGGAGGTAGGTACTTCAAAATACCTTCCCGAGACTTACTTTAGCCTGTAGATCCATCCATGAAACTTTCATTTTCCTAACCTAACCCCTTTCCATGATAGCCAAAAGTAACTAAAGCAGAATTTTACCTCTATTTTTAATGTTATATAATCCACAAGCACTGATTATCCATGATTAAGTAGGATAAATGAAAGTTTCATAAATATATTTTGCAATATTAGCCTATGCTGTTTTCTTCTTCCTTGAAGCTAAATATAAAAAAAATACATTTTCAACAAAATATCCAAAATATTAAAGCCAATAGAAGAAGGTTTAGCCATAGAAAAGTGGTACAGCCTTCTTCACTTCTTGACACTTCTCTTTGCTTTCTACACATAGCATTAACATGGGGGATTACCCCTCTGTTCAAAACTCCCTTGTTTCTGTTCTCCCAATAAATTGTGGATTTCTTCCACCATAAAAAAGTGAACTTTCCATTGGAGGAAGAAAGCTAAACAAATCATTTGATGACTAGTATTTTTGGCCTAGAATGTCTTAATCATAATGGACATTTAAATTGTGACTATTCTTGGCTTGGAAACAAATCAATGTGGTACTTATGCATTATGCAGTACCCACTTCTATATACTGTATAAGGAAACAAGATAAATTGGTATTTGCTAGATAAATGGTTTGCAAAGCATGATTTGCTATTGCATTTACAATATTTAAACTGTTGTGTTTTGGGGGTTTAGGGGGGGGGGAAGGTGCCTAGGTTAGCTTATGTATTTAATATATGCTATACTCTACCCCTTCCCCTAATGTGCAAATATATAGCCCAAATTTTTTTCTAAACTATTATATATTCATCTTATTTTATTTTATTAGCATTAACCAAACTTGACTTCTTTAGTGGATACCATATAATACATAAGTGCCAAAAGTGCTTTTGTCTAGATAGCCAAATTGTTCAAAATAGATTGAAGGCCAAATAATTATAATTCCAGGTTTTTCAAATGCCCCCCCCAGCTTTTTGGGGTAAGGGCTGTAAGTTATGCTAACTGCTCATTGTTATTATATAAGGCATTATGGGCCTCTTAAATAGAAATCCACAACTTATTGGCAGAATAGAAACAAGGGAGTTTCAAAAAGAGGGGCTACTCCCCCATGTTAATTCTATCTCAAGAAAGCAACAAAAACAGAAAAGAAGGTTGTACAACTTTTCCATGGCTAAACCTTCTTCCATTGGCTTTAATATTTTTGATAGCATAAAAAAGGCATTGAATGGTATGTCCAATTTATATGGAAGTCAATAATATGAACTGCAAAAAAATTACCCAATCTTTGATGCCTTCTTCCATCTTCACTTTGTTCTTATTGCCAAATAAAGACTGTCAAAAACAACAATAGGCTAATATTTCTTATGTAATCTAGGACTAAATTACTAGACCTTTGACTGGTAAAACTCTATCTAAGGTGCTTTTGTCTGTCTAAGAAAGTAGGCTTGTCTGTCTAAGAAAGTAGCTTCAACCTTGGATTTCCAACATACTATTTGATTATAAATCTATTTTCTAAAGTTATATAATTCAAAAGCTTTGATTAATCATGATTAAGTTGAATAAAATATTCCAAACAATTTTTTCATCTGCCATGTTTCTTCTGTTGGCTTTGATATTTTCCAACAAATAGGTGAAATGGTAGTTTTAAGCAGCCTAACAGAACAAGAAGAAAACATGGCAGGTTTTTTTTATTTTTTTTATTCAACTTAATTTTGATAAATCAATGCTTATGAATTATACAACTTTAATAAAAGGGAAATAGTAAGTGTGAAAAAAAATGTTATAACCCATTTTTATAAAATAATAAAAAAAATATAGAATTACATTATGAGTTTCAAGGGTCCCTAATAAAGCTTAAAATTGGATTTGCAAGAAAAGCAATTATTATATTCAGAAAGAGCATAAAAAATGGCATCTGCTGGTATATTCAATTTATTTGTAGATCAATGATATGAACAACAAAATATTTACCAAGAAATGTGTTGTAGGCTCATGGATCTAGAACCTCAATGACCCATAGGAAAGTATTTTGAAGCTTTGGAATGTGTAGTAGCCCTACCTTATACTTATGAAGATCACTGCACTATATGTGAGCAACACTAGGCCTTTTCTAATTTTAGGTCACTCACTGGCCATGAGGGGCTTGTTTAGCGGAAAAAGGATTTTATTTTTCAATTTGCGAATACACAATTAAGAAAACCAACGCCCAAATTTAAATTTGATACTATTTAATTTTTGTGATCATTTGTGTTAAGCAATTCTATGAAACTAATGAACAAGTTTTATAGGGTATAATGTTTGCTACACTTAGCTATTGTCCAAAAGAAGTAAAATTTAACTGAACTGTAGTGATAAAAAACTGAAAAGGTAATGGCTTGTTCCTAAGTTATGCTCAAAATAGTTTTAAAAGTGTACTGAACGTCATCCGTTTCCGTGAAATCATCTGAATAGGCCTATAGCAATATATATTAGAGAGAAAGACACATATAAACCAGTTCTAGGTTTTACGTGTCTGGATATTTTAATATAACTTGTTAAAAATCAATTTTAAATTAAATGCACTTTATTAGTTAAGTTTAAAATTATTAGAAATAATTGAACCAATCAGAGCTGGATCTCAATCAAGGCTGTACCCTGGGGAGGGGGGTTGATCCCCCTCCCCCTAAAATATGTTTATCTGACCTGTACAAATGTAACAAAAATGGATATAAACAAATTTTTTTTGCGTTTTTGAGTTTTTTTGTGTGCCCCCCCCCCCGAAAAAAAAGCTTTTAGTTAACCCTCCACCCTCGAGAAACAAGGGTAGCCCTCTTCATATATGGAATAGCATGTGTTGGGTTAAAGTATTAATGCTCCTTGGTTTCAGTTGAAAAATTTGTTTTTTTTTTAATTTTTATTTATGACCATTTTTCAAATCATGACAGGAACCTCCCTCTCCCTTTTATTTATAAAATTTCTCCTGGACAATTCCCCCTGGAAACTTTCAACCTCATGAAAAATTCTCCCCAAAAATCTTTATGTTTCCAAATAACAAATACTACATGTTAGCTATGGATTGATTGAATAACTTGCTGCCCTTTCACCTTTCCCTGTTTTGGGTGTCGCGTCAGGGACCAGGGGTAATCACTGGGGTCAGTGAAAGATTATTTAGACCTTTAATTTTTTGCAAATCGAATAACAGTCTCAAATTTTCATTAGATTTTTTATCAGGGGAAGAGCATGGGCTAACCTCAAGTCTTTTTGGTCTTTTAAAAATGGCACTAGTACTTAAAATTTTTATCCAAATGAGTTCTCTTCTAATCCTTCAGAGCTTGGTTTTATACGATCCTCTCAGCGAGAAAAAAACAAATACAAACATTCTTGATCTTTATTCTGGGATACATGCCCAAATTTCCACATTTTTTAGCTAAGAGCTTGAAGCATCTACAGTAGTTCTCTGATATACTGAACCTGATTGTGCAATCTTCATTGCAATTTTTTGACTTTTTGAGAGTGTTTCCCTCTTTTTCAAAAATCAGACAAATATTATCAGGCTTGCAGGGGTGCTACTAGCCAGGATGTTTGGGGGGAGGGGTCAACCCAGCTCTAAATGGGTACCTGGAGAAATCTGGGAAAGGTAAACATGAAGGATGTGCAAAAGCACAGGATGGTGGGCCCCGAACCCCTCATTGTACTTCCTGGCTGAAGGGCCAAGAAACGGAGTTCAGCACCGCCGTTAGGGACTGTAAAGTCCAATGCCATATTTTTTACCTTTTTTTTATGTTTTTTTTTTGGGGGGGGGGGTTTACTGAATGGCTGGTCCTTTTTATCAACTGTTTTTTTTTATTATTTTTAATAATTAGCATAATATTCACTTCAAATATGATGCTTGAGAACACAGTTCAGCCAAAAGAATTGTATATCCTGAAGAAGATTAACCTTTTAGTTCAGTTTCTTGTAAGAAGTATGTATACAACTAGCTGGTGATCTAGTGGAGAAAGGAGTAAGACAAGAGGAATAATAATTTGTATGCAAACAGAAATCAGAAGTGAGAACTTGACAATTTCAATTAAAATATACAGATCAAACACAGAATGAGAAATTGCTACTATGCTACAATACGTCAATAAAAAATCAAACATGTTGGTTTGGCACTCTTAAAACACATCATGACAAGGTGATCAAAACAATCATCATCCATTTTCGTACATAAACATGTCATGACCAGTTTCAGTTTGCTGAAACTTCTTTTCACCTTTGCCAAAGTTGGCAATGCTGTCATAATGTACTGGAAAAATTACCAAAGACTTGTGGATATCAATTTAAATACATAAATTTCACAGAACAGGGTCTTAAAGACGGTGCACTCAAAGCCTTTTAACCTTAGTCCTGGTCAATAGATTTAGCTTGAGCTTTTCAAGATCTAGATATTTTCCCAGAAACGTCTTTGTGGCTTTCATAGCTCTTATCCATTTTACCCAGTAGAGTTCAGTATTCTAGCTCTAGAAAAGAAGAGTTGTCATGAATTTTGTTCTCCAAGGTATTTTTTAGGCCCCTGAGAATGCTGTAGAGTGTGTTGGCATAGAAAAAACGTCCAGTTATCCAGCAGGTTGGCTCTAGGATTAAAAATTGTCTCTGAATAACAAACAGGTTGATACCTAGGATTTTTTTGAAGCTGGAACTTGTCTTTGGTTAGTGAACCAGCTCTGTTCTACTGCTTGCTTTTGATTCCCTGATCTCCCTCTCTATCTGATCAGTCTCAGATGACAGCATATAAGATGCTGTGTTGCCCTGAATCTTTTGTTTGCAATCACCCAATCAAGGTGTTCAATCTGAAGCTTTTCTGCAAGAATCTTTGTCTTAAACAGGACTTGGCATATGAACTTATGTCTTGTCTTGCATAGTCAGTATGTAAGACATGTGTATACAAATTACAACCAAGTTTGGCAAGAATTATCAAGAAAAGATTGGTCATTCATTCAGAATGCAGATGCTCCTGACTCATGGAGCAAAATGAAAGAGATTCTTGTATCATCTTGTGACAAACATACAACAATGATGTGGATCTGTAAGCCAACAACTCTTCCTTTTCTCACCCATGATATTAAACTGGCAATCCAAAAGAAAAAAAGAAGTAGAAGAAATATAAAGATATGCCAACACAGTTAAATTATGATAGATTAAAGCAACCCTGTAATAAGGCTTGACAGTTTTCATGAAAACTTACAAGAGAGTAAGAAGAAGCAATTGCAGATGCTTCCAAATCAAATCCCAAGATATTTTGGAGGTATGTTTCCACACAAAAACCCAGAAGACACTCAGTAACTGAGCTTTCTGTTGATGGAGCGTCTATTACAAGCTTTAAAAAATAACAGAGACAATGAACAATCTGTTCCAAAAAGTTTTCAGTACTCCAGATAGAGATCCACTTCCTAACCAACCTAAGTATACAGTTGATAAACCAATGTCACCAATTACTGTCAGTAAAGACAACATTGAGGCTAGACTGAAAAACCAGCACCAGAACAAATCTGTTGGGCTTGCCAGAATACACCCTTGGAGATTAAAGGAAGTTCATGCAGAATTGGCCTTGCCTCCTGCAGCACTTTTCAAAAAATCCCTGGATACAAAGACAGTGCCTCGGGACTGGCTGAATGCAAATATCACCCCTATCCATAAAAGTGGCAGCCAATTAGACCCATCAAATTACTGCTCTATTAGCATTACATCCATTATTGGGAAAATTCTGAAAGGAATAATAAATACTGCCATTGTCAGACACCTCACCTCCAACAATCTTATTACACAGAGTCAGTACGGATTTAGATCAGGATTATCCATTGATACCAATCTGATAGATGCATACAATTTTGTCAGAGAGCTCCTAGATAGAGGAATTGCAGTAGACATCATTCTCCTAGATTTTGCCCAAGCACTTGACAAAGCACATCATCATCAACTACAGGCAAAATTAATTGCAATTGGGGTAAGTCAGGAGGCTGTTGAGTGGGAGAGGGTATTCCTGAAAGATAGAATGCAGAGCGTAAAGGTGCACGGAGAATATAGTCAGGTATTTTACTCGGTTAGTACTGAAGTGGAAAGTGGAGTCCCACAGGGAACAATCCTTGGTCCAGCATTATTTAACATCTATATCAACAATGCCCCACAATCTGTCAAAAATAAAATAAACCTATATATCAATGATTCAAAAATCATTAGCCCTTCAAAAAGAAGCAAAAATTAATCCTTATTATAAGCTGATCCAGGCAAACTCTCTGACTGAGCAAAAACTCTGGAGGTTAGAATTCAACATTAAGAAGTGCAGGACACAATTCATTTTGATAGAAAAAAAATGAGAAATCAGCATCACATGCATGAAATGGATGGTATTGGGCAAATGATTGGTTCCTCCTATGCTGAAAGAGACCTGGGTATACTTGTGGATGATGAATTGAAGTTTGACCAACATGCTCAGTCAGTTGACTCCAAAGCACTCCAGACCCTGGGAATTGTAGAAAGAACATACTGCAGAGGTCACCAAAGCTGACGTGAAAGCTTTACAAAGGACTTGTTTGACCAAAACTGGAATTGATATGTGTACAGCAACTTGATTAAATAAAGGCAACAAGAAAAAACTAGAGAGTGTCTAAAGTGAAGCAATTAAATCAATGAAAGTGTTGTAGAAACCAAGACTACCCATCCCGCCTGGAGAAGTTACAGATTCCTACCCTCTCCTATTGACAGAAGCGTGGGGATATCATCATGGCATACAAATGCTGACCACTCAGTCCCTGCTACAAAATATGCTTGAAATTGACCAGTCAATAAGAACTAGAGAAAACACCATGAAGCTGTACTGCAAAAAAGCCAACACCAGACTACAGAACAACTTCTTTACAAATAGAGTTATGGGACTTTAGAACTCCCTAAGCAAAGGATCAGTCTCATTCCCTAGTGTGGAGGCCTTCAAGGGAGCTGTGGACAAAGAATGGTTGTCCAAGCCATGGCTTCAAGAATGGGATTCAGCCAACATCTTGACTAACCAGCACCTACAGGATAATTCCTCATTTGTTGGGTAATTCGATTTAAGGTAACATAAGAATCTAAATAAAATCAAAGCAGATAATATGGCAATGCGGAAGTTGGACTTTTTCTTTTATTATCTTGTCTGTTTTTTATTCTATTAGCTCTTTGAGAACTTTAACAGCAAAGTCAAAGCTGGTCCACAATACTGTTAAACTCTCTGACCTGAACAACCATCTACTCATTGACAAATTCTGAAGCTTCAGTATTGATCCAGCAGGCTCAACTGCTTGTTTATAAGCATTGACTCATTTCAATTGATCTTTAAAGAATATATACAGTTCCTGTAAGCTCTCAAATATTTTTTGGACTATGGATGTTTTGCTGCAGGTGTGCTGTGAAAGAGATTCTTTCTATAAGCTTTGAATCAAATTTAGCATGCTTGCCTTCCCAGTTCAGCTCAAATGTGTTCATTGACAGATTGTCAAATAACAGACATATTGCTTGTATTTCATAGCTGTGAAACCTAAGCACCTCTGCTTGTGCCTTCCTTTTCTAAGATTTCCCGATTTTTTTTTAGAAGTAATGTGCAGCCAATTGATTCTTTTGGTTGCTTGTTTGGCAAATAGGTTGCAAACAATCTTCTCAGCAGCTAAAATCATTTAGGTTTGTTGTTTTTGTGAAAAAAAGATTGATTCATTCACAATAATCATTGTTGAATATATTCATGCACCCCAACACTTCATTTTACTTGGTTAGCTCTTTCATTAATCTGATGCTTTGTACTTGAAATCAATCATCCAACATATGTAATCTGTGAATTTGGAAACTAAAATGCTGTTACCTTGGATAAGTATTGCTCCCTATACCGCCGACAGGTCTGAAGCTACTAACCACATAGCCTTTCAGAAAGCGTAATCGTAAACCTAACACTTTGGATATAACTGGTACTAATTTATACCAAATGAGGGTTTTTCCTAACCTTTTGAGTCAGTAAAACCCCTGCATTTAACAACTGAGGTCAGAATTCTTGGAGATGTCGTGTCAGTATTTTTTTGTTCCTCATTTAGCCAAATGATAAGTTGTGATGCTGTTAGTAAAATCACTAAAATGCTGGTAGAACTGCAATACTTACCAACCACGATCAAGATTACAGTACATGTTTTGTCATTATTTTCATATTCTTTATTTAAACGAATGAAAAATTTTGGCACTATCTATGAAGTCACAAAAAAACCTGAATGTACCAGCCTAGATTGAGAATTCATTAGATTTCAATCCAGTGTTCAACCAAATGTAAAACTCTGGTGCTATCTATAAAATCATGAAAGGAGTCAGTAAAACTGTTGTGTTTACCAACCAAGTTCAAGATTTCTGTAATGACATGTCAGTATTTATATGGTTTTTAACTAACCAAGCAAACATTTTCGGCAGCATTGGGAAAATCACAATTGTACCAACTCATTTGGTTTTTACCAATTGGCCAACCCCATTAAGGGGGGACCCCCTGCAGGCTTGTAGTGTTCGATGGGTGACATTGGACGTATGGTAATTGATTTCATATATTTAAAGTCAAGTCAGCATCAAAAGTCAATACTTTTTATGTAATAATTGTTATCAATTCCACTTTTTAGAGTTAGGGTTAATATTTTGCCAAGTTGCTCCTTACTTTTTTGCTTAGTTGTTCCTTACTTAGCTGATCCTCATTTATGTGCTTTGCTGTGGACAGCCTTTGGATAGAGAGCCAAGATATTCATTAAAGGTTAAGCAAAACAATTACCATCTTAGATTAGAGAGAGAGAGAAAGAGAGAGATAGTGTTTCAAGTGGCTCCTGTAAATTTCCTTGTATTTGTATGCTACTCCAGGTGTTCTTATAGTAGGCTCTCTATAGCTCAACTAATGTTGTTGGGATACCCTTTTAGGCCCAAGTTTGCTACAGCAAGGGCCATAATGTAGGCCTTGATTTAAATGCTGCAAGGAAATAAAAAAAAACTGAATCCAATCCATCCATGAAATATTGGTAAAGAAGAGGATGAAGGGTAAAAACATAGTTGGTATGTCATAATCCTAAGCTGAAACCTGCATGGCTCCTTCCTGTCTGCTGCTCTTGTTTGTCTCTAAATTTGTTTTTACAAAAAAAATAATTTTTAACAATTTCTTTTTTCTTGTTTCTTTAATGTGGGGAACATATTCTGGAGGACATATTAAGTGTCCCAGCCTATGCTGTGTAGATTTGAAGGACTTCAACAGGTTGTGGGCTTGCCTTGTAAATTTTTGCTGGCAAGGAGTCCACCTTTGGAGCATTTTTATATTTTTAGAGTTTTGTCGTTTCTGACTTCTTCAATTAAAGGTACTGCTCTCTGAGTGATGGAGCAACTTTCTGGGTAATTTGGTGGAGTTAATTGGAGAAGTTTGAAGGTTAGACTGGTCTGTCCTGTTAAAGAAGCCATTGAATTGTTGTTTTCATTGGTGCATTTTTTTTAAATACCCTCTGATGATAGTTCCATCTGATCTTTCGATAAATTTTGTAATTCTCTCTTTGTGTTTTTTTTTTTGTTTTTTTTTTTCATTTTGAGTTGTCTAAGGATCCTATGTTATTTACAGGTCATTTCTAGCTGCTGTATCTTCTTAGTCTGAGGACAGCTTTGACTAGTAAGCATTTTAATTTTTCCCTGTCATTATACGCACTGTCTTGCAGAGCTGTCTGAATTTGGTCTTGTTTTATGTGTCTTTCCTCTTATGCAAGGAAGTGAGCATTACAGACATGCACTATTTTTATAATGTCATTTGTTCTCTTTCCAAGTTTACTTGAGCAGCAGCATCTAGTGTGATTTCCCTGATTTTTGACCTTGTCCTCTATGATTTTTTTTTTTTTTTTTTTGAACTCTCATTTTCTTGTTGTGCTTGTTCAATATCTAAACATCTTGTCCTCAGGCTTTTAGTTTTGGGATTTCAAATTTCTCAGTACGGTATCTTTTCTAAGAGGTAATCTGTGCTGCTTGGGGTCTAATAGCCTTAGCAGTAATGTAGCAGCAAGAACGAAACTGTCTAGACCGTTTTGAACTTCTTTCAGCTCCCCTCAACACTCAAAAGTTGAATGCCAATGATTTATATTTCCAAACGGTCAATATTTGACGTGAACAGTGGCAGGACTGTCTTGATATCTATGTAAAGGTATTGTATGCCGAAAGAACGTTTTTATTGTATATGGGCTTTTATGCACTGCAGGACGATGCAGCCAGATGCTATTAATACATCACGAACCACCTCCATCTTGGCCAGATGCAGAATCAGTCATTGTCTGAAAGTTTTCTGTGAACAGTCGCATATCTTTTTTTGAGTAGTTGTTAGTTGTATTTTGTAGCTGATTATATAAAAAGAAATCTTTCTTTTGGTCAGGAAAGTCATGAACAGATGCATAAGCGTTTAAGATTGTTACATTGAAGGAACGACTAATCATTCTATCCTGATCCGGGTAATGTGGCTTGATTTTGGGTCTTATTCCAGCACAGTTGATAGTGTGCGTAGCTGAATTAACAACGGCTAAGAAAGCATTTAATCACCATTAGGCTTTTAATTCATTGGACTGCAACACTAAATTGAACGCTACCCTTTATCCTGACTCAAAATTTGCTGAGAAACAATCAAGCAAGTCAACCAAAACTACTGCAATAACAAAAAACACATTGACATCACATTTACCCTTTAATTGTACTGAAGGACATCGTTTTTAAGGGATAGCGATGGGGACAGGACACTTATGCCCAAACATGCCGCCCACACCCGCCACTGACTAGAAATTCGATCTGCCTCGAAATTTGCAGCCTATGCTGTACTGTAATTTTATGGGATAGGGTGGGGGAGGGGGTTGCTCAATATTTCAAAAGATACATTCAGCAATCAAATTTTCAAATTTAAAGCAAATTACCCCCCCCCCCCGGTTCTTATCAGGCATGTATATATGATTTTTGTCATTCTTTGTTTTTATTCCTTTTCTGGGATATTCATTATCTAATCAAGGTTCTGATCTTGACGTGATAAAGAGTAGAGGATGAGTAATGCATGCTAGTGGCCTTTCGATGTTGTTGAGGAAAGGATTTGTGGTAAATGGATAACAGTTTTCTCAGTAGCATAGATGACGTTTTGATATAAGTAAAATTGTTCACATTCTATTGTTTAAAATTTAAAATGATTTTGGAATAGAAGAATAAAGAGCAATATTAGCACAACAGAAACTAAAATGAAAAGTTAACTGAAGTCTGAGAGTATTCAGAAGAATTTTTATATGTTTTAATTTTAGTTAGTCTACTTAGAATTTTTTCAGTTTTAACAAGTTTTGTTCTCAAACTATAAAAGATTGACGCATGAGGATTAAAAATCTAAACAATTCAAATACTTTGGTTGAGAAATGTCAATTTATGTAATTGGTATTTATTGTATTTATTTATTATTGGTATTTATTTAACTTGATTGAAATTATTGAACTAAATTTATTTAAATAAAATTAACGTTGAAAAGTTTAAGTAGTTTAATATTTCTTTTGTACTTCCTATGACAGATTGTAACGTTACTTGTGTCTTAATTAATTGTTTAGCATACTCGTTATAAATTCGAAAATTGTGTCTCGCAGCAAGTTGAGAATTAATCGTAAATTTCTATGCTTTTGATATTAGATGAGTAGGAATGCAAACACATTCAGTGACATTGATTCAAGAAAATTGAGGGAGGGGGTTAAATGCATGTTTCAAAATCTATGGGGCTACTTTTTTCCATTAAAATTACCAAAAATGTATTTTTTAAAATCAGCGGGGGGCGGGGGAGTGAGGCATTTTGGGGACGATCCCCGCCCCCTCCCCATCAGTTGATACAGTGTAGCATAACTCCATCAGTTTAATACTCTTGATTAAATTTTATGTTGGATTTGCAAATATATCTCCGTTAGGTAGACATCTCCAATATTCAGTTAATCCCCGAAGCCGTGCCGAAAACTGGCGGCGCGCCACCGAAAATCTTATAGCGTGCCCCCGTCGAAAAGACTTCAGCGCGCCGATGTCGCTGCCGATACGGTCGGTGGCGAAGTGCCGTAGGAAATTTTTAGTGCCGAATTATTTTCTGATATTATTGAGAGGCAAATATAATTCAAAATCCAATATCTAACAGTACATGCAAAAATGTTGGATCCTCTCAAAGTGTTTTTGGATCTACTCTTCGACTATGTTACGTTGTTAATCCTAATGTCTGGGTGGCGTTTAGAGCATCGCCAGCCTGCTCCACGTGGGACAGTCTGCAGCTAGGGCCTCTGCTTTAGACAGCAAAATTCCAGCTTGATCCAGGAAAACCCCAAGACTATCACTTCACCGGAACTTGGGTCTTCCGCTTGGACGCTTCCAGCCACCACTGGTTGGTTCAAAGTCGCAAAGAATCCGAGCTGGAATATCGGCAGTTAATCGCAAAAGATGTCTAAACCAACGAACTGTCTGCTCGGCTACCAAATGTGACAAAGGTGACTGAAAAGTCATACTTCGTAGGCGGTCGTTGCTGACAAAGTCTGTCCATGGGATGCCCTAGATTGTACGGAACGACTTAGATTGAAGATTGTTGAGATGGCGCTCGTCAACTATGTACTTTAGATTATCATTCACTTGTTTCTGTCCTCTATTACAATGTAATATTTTCTAACTAAAATTAGTTTCGACTAGCCTTGATATTCCTTGACTACCTTATTTATTGATTTCTTACCATATGCAAAAATGCAGCTATTCTACTAAGGCCTGAAAACTAGATGGAAAAAAATTATGATCAGCCCCCCTACTCCCCACCCAAAATGTATTCATACATATGTAGCCTACATTGAAGCATGTACAAAGTGGAAGAACTAAAGTTATATATGATCTTTTTGTCCTCCTAACATCCATCTTGAAAAAATCAATTTTAAAATAGCAATGAATTCCTTAAAACATTTTGCGATTTAGATATGGTTATTGATGTTGATACTCAGTTGCACACTGTGCAGATTGCTGATGATCTACCTCCTATTTTATCAAGATATGGACAGTGCAGGTCTCTGGAACGGCGTTTGCCCACAAGATGGAAGGCAACATGTAGTACGACGCAAAGTATTATTCAACACAAAGGCCCTCAAACAGGTTTTTGTGTAAAATTGGGAAACTGATCACATTCTTGATGATGAGGAATGTGAACTGATGTGTTCCCTTTTCTCTTTACTACACAATTTTTTTGCTACAGTCGAGGTTATTGAGGGATAATTCCTTCCCACCCAGAATGTTGCTCTGCTCTGGCGAAACCTCCTGAAAGGTCATCTTGAGGAGCAGCCTATTGATAATAGCTGTATTCTGCTTCTGAAAGAAAATGTGAAAAAATAGTTTGACTTTCGCTTCCCAAATGATGATCTCATGGTAACAGCAGCACTTTTGGTCTTTGAAACATTCAAGAAAAATGAAACTGATGAGCGTCTAACCTTTTGGATGGTTCACTGACAAGAAGGGAATTCTTGTTCCAAATGGTTGAGCCTCTAGTGCTGGCTGCTGACAAAAGGAACTTTATCACATCTCTTGCTAACCGTATTTGTCCAATCAACATTAGGTCCCTCCACCTCAACTTGTGGTGAGCGTTTTAGTGCAGTAGAAATGCCCTCGAAAAGGCTGTAATCTCGGATGCTGTTTGTGGATGAGTTATTCCAATCAGTTTTTGGAATGTGGCTTTTTGTTTTTATCGGAAGAGTGGCAAATCTAAATCTTTTCAGGAACATACATGATAAAAACGAGGCTCCTTAAGCCAATAACCTTTCATGAAGACGATGCAGATACGGATCAAAATGATGATCCTATTTGGCGTCAAGTAGATTTATATTGAGTCCTGTCAGCCCATGCTAGGAGATCAAACTATCCTCCTCAAGTTGGTGCAATCAATACATTCACTGCCTCATGGAAAGGATATTAGACTCAGCTGCCATGGATTGCGGCTTTGGCAAGAAAAGTTTTATCGTTGGCGGTAGCAGAAAGGGTTTTCAAGAATGCAGGACTAATTGTTGCTGCTAAGTTCTATCTTGGTACCACACCGTGTAAAAAAGCTTATTTTTATACATGATAACTACAAGTTTGTCAAAGATTTAAAGGAAAGTGCTTGAGTTTCTTTCTAGCTAAGTGTTTTGAAATTTTATATTCTGGCTCCTTGAACTGCCTAAGAATTGACCAAATGGTGAATTTAAGACTCAATTCAAATTAAAGTCTGAAATTTAAAGCTACAATTGAAATTTTAATAATATATAATGCTTTTCTTTATAAGATTTTGCCTCTTTTTATATAAAACAATTTCTTTACAAAATTCTGCCTCCTTTTCTTCTAACACCTCAGAATAAACAGTTCTGAAAGAACGATATGCTAAGCTTTCTGAAAATTGTCTATGTAACAAAAAAAAAAAAAAAAAAAAAAATCAAGAATTAAATCCTAGTTGCAAAAGTAAAATTTTGATCGTTTGATTTGCTTAAGCGGCGTTTACATGCGTTTCTAGCTGGAATCCCATGTCGAGACACATGTCTAGCCAGACTTCAATGTCTAGGCAACGACTGTTCACAAGTAAAATTCGGCGCTTAGCTAAAACTACAAATTTAGTTTCAAATTCTCATTTTTAGCCAATCAAGAGAGCTTATGAGGTTAAAACTTTCAAAATTGTAATCCCTATTTTTACTGTCACAAGATAATGGATGAGATAAGCGAAACAATTGCCTTAGTTTGCTTCCCTATTATGTCTGGTGTTGCATATTTGCCTAAAATGAAAAAAAACATTTAATAAGAAAACAATAATTCAATTTCAGTTTACAAAGGTAAACAAAAATGATGAAAATAGTGGAACTTGACACATTCTGATTGGCCGTAATCGAAAATCTAGACATTAAGTTCTAGAGTCTAGAACTCAATGTCTAGCTAAGCGCCGTGTTTAGCGTGTTTAGCTAAGCACCGAATTTTACTTGTGAACGGTTGTTGCCTAGACATTGAATTGTGGCTAGACACGTGTCTAGACATGGGATTCTAGCTAGACACGCTTGTGAACGTCGCTTTACCTACCATGACCAAGTACGTCCATAACCGCGGTACCTTAATTGCCGAGATGGGAAGGAGAATATATAGTCTCTTTCATTCCCAAAGTAGTCCGTTGAAACGTTTAAATTAAAACCTTTAGTAGCCTATATCACTATTAAGTGAGAGGATTCAATTTTGAGGTAATGAGAAATAATAGCCTTTGTAGAGTAGAGAGTGATGGGTTAAGGGGTAAAGTAGTCAATGAAGTGGAATGCAGGTTGCAAGACCAGGAAATTCAGACATGAAGTATGACATAAACTTCAGATTCCATTGAGGTTTCATAAATTAGCCTTGGATTTAAGGTGAAAGTACATTTGTTTAATTCTAGCTTTAGAGCTTAATTTAAACTTGGTAATGAAGCTAAAAATGAATCGTGGACTGGATTCTGATAAAAACGGATACCAATTAGGTTTTCAAAACTTTTTAAAAGTAGCCAAAAATAAAAATAGAGGAAACGCCGACAAATTGACGGTAAGCCGCTGATATTTTTATGGTGGTGGCAGAATTTTGTCCGCCACAGCTGAATTTTATTTTGGCGCAGTTGTGGGTTGTCTATTTTCAGTTGCAGATAAATAAAATTCAATAAAAGCCAAAAATTATATATTTTATATTGTTTTAATTCTTATAATTTTTGGCTTTTATTGAATTTTATTTATCTTTTAATTCTTTTCTTTTTCATTAGTTTTGTTTTCTTGCCACGCTTGTTTTTTGTTTTTTTCTTTGGCATTTTCACTGATTAATTAAAAAAACCTCGAAAAATTAGTTTTCAAAGAAAAGTAAAGGCCATTTTAAACTTAAGATCAGCAGATACAAATACCTGTTAAAATTCAAACTCAAATTGACCAAAAATTACTATTAAAGAATAAATGAAACCCAAAACGAACAGAAATTAAATAAACAATCATATTAAAAACATACAACAGGTAATAATGTAACTGAATAAATAGATCTTAAAGCGAGTAATGCTGAGATTGAATATGAAAATCAAGCTTAAAACGAAAAAAAATTCCTTTTGAAGTATAAATGAAACTTAAAACGAACAGAAATTAAATAAACAATCAATGCAAACAAACATACGATAGATATTAATGTTAATTAATAAATTAATCTTTAAACAAGTGAAAATTAAATTGAATCTGCAAATCAAGCTTGAAACGAACAAAAATCACTACAAACAAGAGTTTGGGTATTATCTCCTTCTCTCACTGTAAAAGTCTAAAACATACTGCGTCATTGGCGCTTCACTGAAAACCAATTTTATGACAAATATTCTCTTTTGTACTTAATATTGAAAATGAACATTAAAATTATAGTAACATTTTGAACTGATGAGCTTTCAGCAATTAATACCATTATACATCAAATATTCAGTTTAATTTGTTAACTCTTTTTAAAGTTGTTCAAGATTAATATAGTTTCACTACTAACAAGTGTTTGGATACTGCCTTCTTCCTTAACTGTAAATAAAACCCAAAAGCCTACTGCGTCATTGGAGCTTAACTGAAAACTAATTATTTTACAAATATTTTCTTTTCCTGTTATTACAGCATTGATACTGAAAACAAAATTACAGTGAAATAAATTCTTGAACTAATGGATCTTTCAACAATTAATATCATTATACATAAAATATTCAATTTGATGTTGTTTATACTTTTCAAGACGCAGGTTCAGGTTCAGGTTCATACATTTTTATTAACAAAAAAATAACTCAATGTGACAACAAGTCGCACTAAAGCAAGAAGATGCTTGAAAAAGCGACCGGTTGGATATCATGCATGCCAAATCATCGAACCAATTAAAATGAAAAAAGGGGAAAACAATAATAATAACTGAAAATAATGGTAAATATATAATGGCACAAAATAAAAAAAAAAAAAAAAAAAAAAATATCTACAAAAATAACACATAAATACTGACTTCCATCAAAAAAAAAAAAAAAATAAAGCCGTCTCTCAAACCTTTGACACTACCAAATTCCTTAAAAGACATGATTTTTAACACGGGTTTTAAGTTGCGGCACACTTTCAGCTTGACGAACAGAATCTGGGAACGAATTCCAAACTGACGGGCCCATGTGTCTGGTCACTTGACTCGCTCTGGTTGTGTTCCGTGGCTCAGATGCAAGACTATCCGCACTCCTAGTTGAATAATCGTGATAAAACGAATTAGGCTTAAAAATATTCATAAAAAAATCCAGTGCAAAACCATTCAGACACTGAAATACAAAAACTCCAATTTGATAATCCCTTATTTCACCAACCTTTAAAATTTTAAACTTTCTAAAAAGTGATTCAGTGCTATCAATACCACGATCATACCTTCCAATCAACCTTATAGCCTTATTCTGCAGAACTTGAACTCTTCTAAAATTGCAACTAAAATTACTCGCCCAAATCAAACAACCATAATTTATATAAGGCGCTATATAGTTTTCAGAAGAATATAGTTTGACATTTGAATTATTTTGAAAAAAATGGCTCTCGAAGTTATTATCGGATGGATCTGAGGAAAATAGGGCGTGGAGAGGGGGCTAGTTGCCCTCCGATCTCTTTTGACTCTTAAAAAGGGAACTAGAACTTTCAATTTCCAATCATATGAGCCCTCACCGAAGTTTAGAACCATAAGAACCATACATGCCCCAAGAGCAATACTTACAACGCCTGCCCCGGGCCCTGGGGGGGTGTAGACACAGGAGTTTTTCTTATCTGACCTTTGAACCTTTTTTAACGAAATGGCCATACGTAAAGGATTTTTTGTTATATGATATTTGAACTATTTATACCAATATGACTTCCTCAAATGTTTCGTCAGGTTTGTTTGGGGAAAAAGAGATTGGGGGGGGCTAGTCGTCCTTCGATCACTTTTGACTCTTAAAAAGGGCACTGGAACTCTCGATTTCCAATCGAATAAACCCCTTTTGAAGGTTATACGACGACCCCTTCTATATGAAGTGCCTCTAGGAAAAAAAATAAATGGAGTGGTGGGGGGAGGCTAGCTGCCCTCCAATCACTTCTGACTCCTTAAAAAGTGAATTACAACTTTCAATTTCCAATCAAATGAGCCCTCTATGAAGTTTATACGAACATCCCTTCCATCACAACCATATATACCCCCAAGGCATAACTTAAAACGCCTACCCCGGGCCCTGGGGGGCTGTGTCGACACCGGAGTTTTGTTATCTGAACTTTGAACTATTTTTAACAAAATTTCTATCTCAAAATTTGTACCTGATGCATTTAGTGCGTGGGGGGGGGCTAGTTGCCCTCCAATCCCTTTTGACTCTCGAAAAGTGAACAAGAAATTTCAATTTCGAATCAAATGAGCCCTCACCGAAGTTTATACGAGCATCCCTTCCATAAGAACTATATATGCCCCTAGAGCATTACTCATAACTCCTGCCTCCGGGCCCTAGGGGGTTGTGTCGACACAGGAATTTACTTATCTGACCTTTGAACTATTTATAATGAAATGGCTATTATAAAAATTGTATCAGATGGGCTTGGGGAAAAAAGAGTGTGTGGGGGGGGCTAGTTGCCCTTGGATATCTTTTTACTCTTAAAATTTGAACTAGAACTTTCAATTTCCAACCAAATAAGCCCTCTGAAGTTTATACGAGCATCCCTTTCATAAGAACTATATACGCCCCCAGGACAACACTTACAACGCCTATCCTTCGGGCCCGGGGGGGAGTTTTGGTTTTCTAATTTTTGAACGGTTTCCAAAAATCTGGCTATCTCAAAATTTGTAGCGGATAGGTTTTGGGAAAAAAGGGCGAGGGGGGCTAATTGCCCTTAACTCTCTTGACTCTTAAAAACTGAACTAGAACTCAATTTCCAATCAAATGAGCCCTCTATGAAGTTTATACGATCATCTCTTTCATAAGAACCATACGTGTCCCTAGGGCATAACTTAGATCGCCTTCCCCTGGGCCCTGGGGGGCTGTATTGACACCGGAGTTTTTCTTATCTGACCTTTGAACTATTTTGAACAAAATGTCTATCTCAAAATTTTCATCAGATGGGTTCAGAAAAAGAAGGCGGGGGGGGGGCTAGTTTCCCTCGGACCTCTTTTGACTACTAAAAAGTGAACTCGAACTTTCAATATCCAATCAAATGACCCCTCTCTGAAGTTTATATGAGCATCCCTTCCATAAGAACCATTTATACTCCATGGGCATAACGTACAACGCCTTCCCCTGGTCCCTGAGGGGGTTGTGATGACACCTCAGTTTTTGTTATCTGACTTTTGAGCAATTTTTAACTTAATGGCTGTCTCAAAATTTTTATCAGATGTATTTGGGGAAAAAAGGCCTTGGGGGGCTAGTTGCCCTTCGATCACTTTTGATTCTTAAAAAGGACACTAGAACTCTCGAATTCCAATCGAATGAGCCCCTTTTGATGTTTATACGACGACCCCTTCTATATGAAGTGCCTCTGGGGAACAAATAAATGGAGTGTGAGGGAGAGGCTAGCTGCCCTCCAATCACTTTCGACTCTTAAAAAGTGAATTAAAACTTTCAATTTCCAATCACATGAGCACTCTATGAAGTTTATACGATCATCCCTTCCATAACAACCATATGCACCCCCAAGGGATAACTTAAAACGCCTCCCCCCGGGCCCTTGGGGGCTGTGTCAACACCGGAGTTTTTTGTTATCTGAACTTCGAACTATTTTTAACAAAATGTTTATCTCAAAATATTTATCTGATGCATTTGGGGCGTGGGGGGGGGGGCTAGTTGCCCTCCGATCTCTTTTGACTCTCAAAAAGTGAACAAGAACTTTCAATTTCGAATCAAATGAGCCCTCACCAAAGTTTATACGAGCATCTTTGCCATAAGAACTATATAAGTCCCTAGAGCATTACTCATAACGCCTGCCTCCGGGCCCTAGAGGTTTGCGTCGACACAGGAATTTACTTATCTGACCTTTGAACTATTTTTAATGAAATGGCTATTATAAATATTTTATCGGATGGGCTTGGGGAAAAAAGGGTGTGTGTGGGGGGGGGCTTGTTGCACTAGGATATTTCTTTATTTTGAAAAAGTGAACTATAGCTCTCAGTTACCGTTTAAATGAGCCCCCTCTGTAGCTCATTCGAGATTCCCTCTAATAAAAACCATATAAGCAACAATGACCACACTTACAACGCCTATCCCCCGGGCCCTGGGGGGAGTTTCTGTTTTCTAATTTTGAACAATTTCCAAAAATCTGGCTATCTCAAAATTTGTAGCGGATGGGTTTTGGGGAAAAGGCGAGGGGGGGGGCTAGTTGCTCTTAACTCTCTTGACTCTTAAAAACTGAACTAGAACTTTCAATTTCCAATCAAATGACCGCTTTATGAAGTTTATACAAGCATCCCTTTCCTAAGAACCATACGTGCCTTTAGGGTATAAATTAGAATGCGTTCCCCCGAGCCCTAGTGTGTTGTATATACACCGAAGTTCTTGTTAGCTGACCTTTGAACTATTTTGAACAAAATGTCTATCTCAAAATTTTCATCAGATGGGTTTGGAAAAAGAAGACGTGGGGGGAGGCTAGATGCCCTCGGATCTTAAAAAGTGAGCTCGAACTTTCAATTTCCAATCAAATGAGCCGTCTCTGAAGTTTATACGAGCATCCCTTTCATAAGAACCATATATGCCCCAGGTCATAACTTACAACGCCTGCCCCGGACCCGGGGGGGTTGTGACGACACCTGAGTTTTTGTTATCTGACTTTTGAGCAATTTTTAACTTAATGGCTATCTCAAAAATTTTATTGGATGCACTTGAGGGAAAAGGGGCGCGGGGGGGCCTAGTTGCCCTTCAATCTCTTTTGACTCCAAAAAACTGAACTAGAACTTTCAATTTCCAATCAAATGAGCACTCTCGGAAGTTTTTACGAGCATCCCTTCCATAAGAACCATGTATTCCACCAGGGCATAACTTACAACGCCTGCCCTAGGGCCCTGGGGGGCTGTGTCGACCCCGGAGTTTTTGGTATATTGTCTTTGAACTATTTAAAAAAAAAATGGTTATCTCAAAGTTATGATTGGATGGGTTTGACGAGAACATGGCGCGGAGGGGGGGGCTTAAGTGCCCTCCAATCTCTTTTGACTCTTAAAAAGTGACATTGAGCTTTCAATTTCCAATCAAATGATCCCTCTTTGAAGTTTATGCAAGCATGCGTTCCACAAGACCCATATATGCCCTCAGGGCGTAACTTAAAACGCCTGCCCCCGGGCCCTGGAGGGTTGTGTCGACACCGGAATTTTCGTTATATGATCTTTGAACTATTTTCAACAAAAAATCTATCTCAAAATTTTTATCAGATGCATTTAGGAAAAAAGGGTCTGGGGGGGGGAGGGGGGGTAGGGAAGCTGGTTACCCTCCAATAACTTTTGACGCTTAAAAAATTAACTAGAACTTTCAACTTCCAATCAAATGAGCCCTCTATGAAGTTTACACGAGCATTCCTTCCATAAGAACCATATATGCCCCAAGGTCATAACTTATAACCCTTGCCCTGAGGACTGTGGGGGGAGTGTCCTGCTCGAACATATAATTTCCAGAACTTTCAACTACGTTGAACAAAATGGCTACTATCAAAATTTTTATTGGATGTGTTTGGGGAAACGTTGGGAGTGGAAGGGGTGTTAGTTGCCTTCCAATCACTTTCGACTATTAAAAAGGGAACTAGCCATTTAAATTTCCAATCGAATGAGCCCTTCCCGAAGTTTCTACGACAACGCTTTCTGTAAAAACCTTATATGCCCCCAGGGCTTAACTTACAACCCTGGCCCTAAGGGCTGGGGGGGGTGTGTTATCCTCAAAGACCCAACTTCCTGAATTTTCAACTACGTTGAACAAAATTGCTACATTAAAATTTTGATTGGATGTGTTTGGGGAAAAGGTGGGCGTGAGAGGGGGGTTATTTGCCCTCCAATCACTTGACTATTAAAAAGGGCTCAAGCCTTTTGAATTTCCGATGGAATGAGTTCTTTTTGAAGTTTCTACGACAAAGCTCTATAAAATCCTTATATGCCCTTAGGGCATAACTCACAGCCCTTGTCCTGATGCCTGTGGGGGAGTGTCCTCCTCAAAAACATAATTTATTTGAGGAAATCAACTATGCTGAAGAAAATGCCTATCTCAAAATTGTGATTGGATGGGTTTGGGAAAATGGTGGGCGTGGAAGGGGTGTTAGTTGCCTTCCAATCACTTTTGACCCTAAAAAGGGCACTAGAACTCTCGATTTCCAATCGAATGAGCCCTCTTTGAAGTTTCTACGACGACCCCTTCCATATGAAGTGGCTCTGGGGAGAAAAATAATAATAATAAAACATTGGAGCCGTATAGCCTTTACTATAGGCAACGCTATAGCGTTTCCTCTGATTATATTATTTTGTTCGTGCTGGAGAAGAGAGGCGACTGTTCTCTCGAAATATTCCCTCTGTGTGTTTCTTCAGTATTTTCGTTTGGCCTTTAAAAACCCCATTTTTGATCGTTTTTTTTTTTCTTCCATTCCAAAAACCCCACTTTTGAGACTTATTTTTCTAGAAATGTTTCGTAAATTACTTTACTTTCACTTCAGATTTTAATTTTGAATTGCTTTTGAAGGTAATTACTTAATTCTTGACTTATTTTTTAATTGATAAATAGAATGCTATTATATAATATTTATTTATATCTAATTTTAAATCAATTTTTACATTCTTCAAGTCTTATAAATAAGAGCATCTATATTTACCCGCTTGTAAGAACATAATGACATGTGCACTTTAAGCCTACGCTTTGTAGTGTTTAAGGCATTAAAACCTTGAATAAAGCTTTCATTTCAGGAATTCAACCACATTTTCCAAGTTTTCAGACTGGAAAATTTACTAACAGAATAAGCTGACAGCTTTATTTTGCTCTTTACCGTGAAATTTTTATTATAGCTTAATATCGTCAACTATACTTTAAATTTAGTTACATCAAAAAGACAGTTTTGTATTTTTGCACCCTTTAAAAAAAATAATAATCAAATTTTAATATTAATTAAATTTGTAATGCCTTTGACTGCTGAAGGAGTTGAGCCTTTTCTTTCAACTGTATTAATATAAAATATTCTCTGCAGGGGTTGAAAGTCATTATTAGTCATCAATCCTAATATATTTTGTATTTTAGGACTCTCTTGACTAAAATCTGTATTGTATCTAAGTTTCAATGATAGTATTTGACTTTTCATAGTTTGTATTAACTCCATTCCATGATCTCTAATGGACTTGCCACAAATTCTGAAAATGGCCGATCCCATCACACTATCTGAGGATTCTTTTATTAAAAACGGTAAGTTGTACAGTTAATTTTTGTGCCAGAATAAAAGAAAAGCTACTTTGTTCTAGAAAACAATTATTCTGTTCCTTTTTTCTAATTTTTCCTTTTTTCTTTGTTAAGCAAAACACGTTTAAAATCAATTTATTAGCTTTAATTTTTAATTTTGGTGAGACAATCAAATCATCCAGTTGCGAAATTTTCTGCCAATCTTCTCTGTGCAGGTATGATGAACAAAATATGTCTATCTAAGCAGGGGTAGTTATGGGGGTTCAGATGGGAATTTCTCATCATAATACATGTAAGAGATAAATAAAGTTAGTTGAATTCAGCTGCTAAACTTTGGGAGACTATATTTTGTATATTATGTGAGGGGTTTCTAATGCAGAAAACCCCTATTGATTGTTATTTATTTTACTTTTAATTGTCTTTTTTTGTGATTGTTAAGCTGTAGTTAAGGTTTGATGACAATGTGTTTACAGCAACATCATTTTGCGAAGAAATTTTGATTGAAAAGTCTAATAAGGCCCTAAATGAACTGGTAAGTTTTATGAGATTTAGCTGTCTATCTGTTCATGTTTTTAAGACGAATTTCATGACTTTTTGTAGAATTGGTACTCCCATTATTATAAATGATAAAATTTGTCTGACTGGTGTCTTCTTAAATCAAGCTTTTAGTGTTACATATTTAGTTTTTATCTTGATTGCATATTGAGTTGGAAACTACACTGTGACGCAATATCAGCAAAAGTGGCAAGAGGATCGGGTCTTATAGGAAGGCTAAGGAATGAGCTTCCATCAAGAATTCTAATGAACCTCTATCATTCTCTTGTCAATCCGTATCTGTCTTATGGTTGTTTGCTGTGGACTAGTTCTTTTGTGTCAAGTTTTAAAAGATTCCAAATTTTACAAAATAAAGTTGTTCGTGTCTTAGGAGATTCTGTGGGATTTGAAAATAGCACTTTGAGTTGCTTCGCTAACATGAAAATTCTGAACGTTTATAAGTTAAGAGATTATCAAGCAGCTGTTTTTGTTTATCAATGTTTGAATCGTTATTCGCCTGAGTGCATTTGGGAAATTTTTAAGTCTAACTCGTTTCATCATTGTTATGAAACGTTATATATATTCTACATATAAACGTTATATTCTACATAAAACGTATTCTATATTCTACATGTTATATTCTACATAAAACGTTATAAACGTTATGTTATGTTATGTTCTTCAGGGATAGTGTCTGAGACCCGGAGTACTCAACGAGAATCTTTATTTCCGCTTTTTGCTGGACCACAGCTATGGAATTCTCTCCCGGAGGGTATAAAGGTGGCTGATAAGTTTAGCCAGTTCAAGAGTAGGTTGAAACGCTAGCTTCTGGGAAGTTTTTAATGATTTTTTTGTGATTTTTGATTTATGAGTGAAATGTGAATATATATTAGTAGATTTTAAGGATGGAGACAACCATCGTACACAACCCAATGGTTCTCCCCGATGATTTTCGAAAGAAGATGTACGCGTTATTATTGTTAATAAGTTATTTGTCTCTCTCTGTAAAATGTTAGTTTTTTGTTTTTTTATTCAGTTGACATGAATAAATTTACCAGAGGGTGGGAGGGCTAGGGGTCAGTTTCCCTGATTTATTATTAATAATTTTTGGGGATGGAGGGGTATCAGGCCATGGAGTATCAGAGGTCAAATTTCATAAGTCTTTAAATGAAATATTGTTAATAAGTCGTTTTTGTTTTTTTTTTTTATTTTTTTTTTTTTTTTTTTTTGGGGGGGGGGGTCGGTCCATGGAGAGCCAATGGTGAGTTACCATAATTTTTGGAATAAAATATCGTTAATAATTTTTTATGGAGGGGGGGCCTGGCAAAGAAGGCCATGGGTCAACTCGCTTGAGTTTTGGAATAAAATATCGATCATAAGTTTTTTGAGTGGGGGTGGAGGTTTGGATTATCTGTTCTTTGAAATATTTTCAAAACCCTCGCATAAGAACCTTGTATGTCCCTTGAACATAACATACAACACTTGCCCCATAGTTCTGGGGGTTTGTGTTGACCCTGGAGTTTTTGTCAGCCAAGTATTTGACCTTTTTTTTTTACAAAATCTCAAAAATTCAATTGGATGGATTTGGGGTAAAGAAGGCCCTCCGGTCCCTTTTGATTTTTAAAAAGGGAACTAGAACTTTTAATTTCCAATAGAATGAGCCCCCGACGAAGTTATACAATCGTTCCTTCCATTAAAAAACTTATATGCCCCTGGGTTCTTGGGGGCTGTGTAAACTCCGGTGTTTTTACTATATTTTGTTTATTTGTCTTTTCTCTATCCTTTTCTCTAGTCTTTTCTACTTTAGTCTATTTTAGACAAAATGGAAACCTCAAATATTTGATCGGAAGCATTTGAGGAAACAACGGTTGGTTGGGGGAGGGGGGCTAATTGCACTCAGGTCACTTTTGAATCTTTATAAGGGGACTAGAAATTCCGATTTATAGTTGAATTAGCCTCCTCCGAATTTTGTGCGACCGTCCTTTCCATAAAACCCTCATATACCCTTATAACACTTGTCCCTAGGTTTTTTTTTTGGGGGGGGCTGTGTTATACCTGTAGTTTTGTAATATGATTTCTGGTCAATTCAATCCAGTAACTCGTTCTATGTAATGAATTTCAGTTTTTAATTCGTTTTATGTTTGTGAATTGCGTTGAATGTTTCTGGTTTTCTTTTGCTTTATAAAAAGTGGATTTTTGAAAACGATTTTTGAAAAAAAGCCTGCATATACATATAATTCTATGTAGACATGTAATGTCTGTTTACATTTAAATGTATGTTTATAAATTATAAGTTTACATTAAAATGTTTGTTTATACATTAAAATGTATGTTTACATTTTTACACGTAACCAAAAAGAAAAGGCTGTCAGATTTGCTTTTTTAGCTTTACTGTTAAATTTTTCTATGTTTGTTTAATTTAAATTTTGTTTTAGAAGTTGAAGATGCTTTACTAGGCAACAGCGAGAAGCCCTTTCATTTTACAAACCATCTTTTGTCACCAAAACGTGAAGATGTTCCTTTGCTTAATTTACCTTAATTTGCTTAATTTGGTCAATTTACCTATCATATCAGGACCATGTAAAGTTGAATACGACACCCAGGAATCCAAAGTTTCTAACAATGAAGGTATATCTGAAACATTGTTTTTTTTTGTTGAGTTAAATGTATTGTATAATATTTTATTTTATAGGACAAAAATAGGACAAAGGAACTTAATCTTAAGATGGAACTTTTTTTTTATCTTATTCCAATGTGCAGGTGTTTGCCAAACCGTTTTTGTAGTCTTTCATAAAAAATTTTAAAATTTTCACTTGAAAGTGGTTTGATAAGTTTTATTACCAAATAAATCGTGGTAACAAACTGTAAATAAGAAGGAACCTGGCTCAATAGTAACCGAAACTCTAAAAAATAGAATTTTGGAATTTGCCAGAATTCCTATTCATTTTTTATTTTTTTATTTCTTGCTTTCTCTTATCCGTCTCAATTTTACGCGTGGAGTTGTTAAGGGTAATTGCCTGGGTAAATTTTCACTGGGATTGAGTTGTCTAGAGGATATATTTGTGGGGAGGGTATTTCTCCGTGGAGATGGCCAAGATCGTTTATTTAAAAAACGATCAGAAATTAAATTAAAAAAAATACAAGTTATACGATCAGAAATAAAAAATTCAAGTATATTGCTAGAAGAACATAGAGAGTCCGATTGGATTTTTAAAAACGACAAAAGTCGCGTTTTCTTAGGTTGTTCAAATAATAGTTCAAATAGGAATAAACCATTATAAAAGAGAGTGAAAAACAATGACAAAAAAAAAATACCGGATATTTGCTGATGACGGTGTCACTGAATTTGTGACCGAAGTATCCAAAATTTTTATTGTCATTGCTTTCACTGTTTATAAGGGGGACCGGTATAGAAAACTTCCCGGCTATATCTTCCATGTTAAATATTTTTAGCTTGCCTGGTGATAACAGACGCATAAAGGCATCGATTTTGGTTTTTATCTTTTCCTCTGATCTAGAAACATGACCTGAGTTGGCTATTTTTTTTTTTTTTTTTTTTTATGGGCCTTTCTAAATTGGGCTTTTTCGTGTATATTCTATTTGAACTTGTCTAAGAAAACTGTACACACAGGTTTAGTAATTTTAACATGGACTTGTAGAGGATTTTGAAAGGAACAACTTTAATTTTAAGTTTTTTCCTAATTAATTCAAAAAAGAAGTTTTAATCAGCTTATTTGTTTCTACTAAAAGTTTTTTTCATCGGTTTTATCTTAGAATATCCTGAAATGTAGCATATTTAGTTTCAATAAGACCGGTTCGGTCTTATTGATCGAACCGGGCATCAATACCGGTCTCAAGGTGATTTAGGATCAGCGTTTCATCTTCACCGTTACGGTCAGCGTTTCATCGTTTTATCAGCGAGGCATCAGCTTGTTTACTGTAAAGAAGCACGGGTAAAACTAAAGCAAAAGTACTAAAAGCTTGGAAGACCACAATTACCAAAACTTCTCTTCAAGAAGAGACCACAGAAGAACTCCGAACTCCCAAGATTGAAAGTTATAACTGCTGGTCGCACTTAGAATCCAATATTTTTTAAAATTCTGGCTGGATGGTTAATGTGCCATATTTTGTAAAGATCTGTGAAGAATTATTAATCAAACACTTATAATTAACATTTAAATAATTTGGTATGAAGAGCATTTCTAATACCTTAGACTCATTATAGGTTTGTGTGATTTTAGGGGCTTAGGTCACCATTATTTTAACAAAATGGCTATCTCAAAAGTTCGATCGGATGGATTTGAAGTAAAGAAGGCCGGAGGACTGGTTACCCTCCGATCCCTTTTGATTCTTAAAAAGGGAACTAAAACTTTCAATTCCCAATAGAAAAAGCCCCCGACGAAGTTATACCATCATTCCTTCCATAAAAACCTTATATGCCCCCGGGTTCTGGGTGGCTGTATAATCTCCGGAGATGTTACTATATGATCTTTGGTCTATTTTAGATAACATGACAATCTCAAAAATATGATCAGACGTATTTGGGGCAAAAAACTGTTGGTGAGGGGGGGCTAGTTGCCATACTATTACTTTTGATTCTAAAAAAGTGATCTAGAAATTCCGATTTACCTTCGAATGAGCCACCTCTAAAGTTACAGCTACCATCCCTTCCATAAAACCTTATATGCCCCTGGGGCATAACTTAAAACCCTGTCCCCAGATTCGGGGGGGGGCTGTGTTATCCTTGGAGTTTTTTTTTATGATTTTGGATCAATTTAATCCAACAACTCTTTCAATGTTATGTATTTCAAGTTTTAATTCGTTATATGTTTGTGATTCTGCGTTGAATGTTTCTGTTTTTTTTCTTTTCTTTGCGAAAATTATATTTTCAAAAACGATTTGTTAAAACATCCTGAAAATACATATGATTTTATGTATAAATATAATGTCTATATATTTACAATTTTGAACTTAACTAAAAAGAAAAACTGTCAGATTTGTTTAGTAAGCTTTACTGTTAAAATTTTCTATGTCTATTTAATTTAAATTTTTTTTTTGAAATTGAAGATGCTTTACTAGGTGACAACGAGAAGCCCTTTCATTTTCCAAACCATCTTTTGTCACAAAAACGTGAAGATGTTTTCTTACTCAATTTACCTAGCGTTTCAGGACCATATAAGTTCGAGCACGATTCCCAGAAATTAAAATGTTCAAACAAAAAAAGTACATCTGAAACGTTGTTTTACTACTGGTTGAAATGTATTGGGTAATCTTTTAATGGACAAAAATAGGATAAAGGGACTTAAACTCAAGAGGGAACTTTTGTTTACTGATTTCCAATGTGCACACGTGTGCCAAACCGATTTTGTTGCCTTTAATGAACTTTTTTAATTTTCACTTGAAATCGGTAGGTTTTATTACCAAACAGTTTGGGGTAACGAACTGTTAGTAAGGAGCAACCTGGCTCAATAGTAAAAGAGACTTTTTTTTACAATAGTAAAAAAAATATAATTTTGGTACCAATAGATACATCAAAAGAAATGCATTTTATGCTGATCTCAAATATATAATATTCATTTAGTTAATTCTCACCCAACAAGGGTTATGAAAATGTTCTGTAGAAATCTTTTATTTTCGAAAAAAGGGGAAAAACCCCCAAAAAGTCAGAGGATCTTAAGTAAAATTGCACCATCAGATTCAGCGTATCAGAGAACCCTATTGTTGAGTTTTCAAGCTTCTGTTTGCAAAAATGTGGAATTTTATTTTTTTTTTTTCCAGAAGAAAGATCATGAATGCGTGTTTATTTGTATATTTGTTTTTTCTTCCCAGGGATGATCTTATTGACCCGGTGGTCCTAGAATATTATATAGAAGTTATTCCATGTGTCACTTCCTCAGCCATCGCTCTTTTCACTAAAGTCTTTAAGTTTACCCCTTCGCAACTGACGAGAAGTGCCCTTTTTAAGTGACCAAAAGAGTGGAGGGCAACTAGGACCTGGCCCACCCCTTTTCCCCCGAAATCGTACTATAAAATTCTGAGATATCTATTTTGTTCATCATAGTTGAAAAGCCCAATAACTATGGCTTTGGATATAACCTGACCCCCCCTCCCCCCCACATCCCCGGGGGAATGGTCTTTAAGTTATAAAAGTTGTCCATTGTTATGCATAGTGTTTGTTGTTGGGAAGCATGCATACATTTAAGGGTCGGAAGTCGAATTTTCTGCTGTTTTTTTTTTCACGGGGAACTTCATGGGGAGGTAAGGTTCCAGGGGGTGAACGTGTCACAGGAAATTATACCCTGGGAGAATTTTCCAAAGTTCCAATAAAAATGGTTTTTTATATTTGTTGCTTTCTCTTTTCCGTCTCAATTTTACGCATTGTTCAGTGTAATTGCCCTTAACAGTTGCTAAAGTTAATTGCCAGGGTAAATTTTCTCCGGGAACTGAATTGTCTAGATAATATATTCGTGGAGAATGTGTTTTTCCGTGGAGGTTGTGCCAGATTTCCTGGGACTATTTAAAAACCGATCAGAAATTAAGTTTCAGACACAAGTATTCAACTGGAAGTAAGGAGCAACATTAAAACTTGAAACTAACAGAAATTATTACGTATACGAAGGTGGTTTCCCTCTCCTCAACACTTAAATCTTTACGCTGAAGTTTTAATTCTCTCCCAATTATTTAAGAAAGGCTTCTAGAACACTATATTCATTTAATTGGAACAATAAGAAACTTTTTTCGAAAGTACTAAAAACTTTAGCCGTAAAGAGCGAGGTGTTGCAGAGGATATATACCCTTTAAAAATTAACAAAATCACAGGAGACTTCTCTTTATTAATTAGAAAAAAATTGAACTCAGAGGGTAACTCATTTTGAGTATTAGTATTTTTAAGAATAGAGTAGCAGCATCACAAATTTTCTAGCTAAGGAAAATCACAAAAGAAATGAATTGCTAAACAAAATTGTTTATCGAAGATTTATTCAAATATAATATTTGTACATAAATTTTTGTGTTAGCGCTTAGTAGACGTGTAAATTCAACTCAATCCCACCCAATCAACCCAAATGTTATACTTTTCTTTTTGTTTAACAAGAATATAGATTTTGTTTTCTTTTTCTGTCATAACTCCCACCTTTGATTAGAATTACTATTGAGTATGCCATTTTAAAAGTTACCTTAGTAAAAGTGAATATGATATTCGATAAAATTTGATCTTTAGTTAAAAAATCAATAGATATAAATATTCGAAGCGCAATAAGAATATTGCTGGTAAATTGTTTAGATTAGAAGAAAGGAATGATAGCACGGATTCAATATCTTTTTTTATACTCTACCAAATAAATAATAATAACAAAGTATTTTACTTTCTTTTTAATTTTTCTATTTGATCAACTATTTTTCTATTTGATCATGTTATGTATGGAATTAGTATGAAAAGTGGTTTGCCTAGTACTTTTTTTTGAACCTAATGATATAAATTTTTTTATTTCCATAGTGTGTGTTGTTTCTCTCCATTCACTGTTTTCAATTTTTGCGTACCAAAATAAATCCTCTCATCAAATTTCAAATAATTCTCTGTAATTTTTGCGTCAAAATGATGAAAATAATGGCAATCTTCAATTAAAATTCTAAAACAGAATATAAGTAAAGAGCATTAAGGTTTTATTTTATTCATCATTGTCAGCATGTAATGAGTTGTAGAAATTTTCGAAGTTGATCATTCAGCTGTAAATTGAAACTTTTTGTGCTTTTTGTAAGATTCAATGGGACTGGTGCCATCCCGTTTCCCTCCCAAGCCCTTTTTTGCTACGCTTCGTGCAAAGATATTTGATTAAAATTAGGTATTTTGTTCAAAACAGTCAAAACGTCAAGAAGTTTTACCATAACACCACCATGTTTTGTTATACCCAGGAGCCCCCCACCCTTTCTCAATTATAAGTACTACGCCACAGATAAATGAATCTGAATTGTCAGATTTGCAGCTCCCTTCTCCGCTATTATTTTCCAACAACCCTTTCAACAAGCCCTGAAAGTTTCAATTTAATACCCTCGACTGTTCTTGGGCTATTGCCATGGGTGCCGATATGGGGGGGGGGGGCAGGGAGTGGCTCCCGCCCCCCCCCCTGGCTGAATGAAGCTGCCTTATTTTTATATTTTTGTTATGAGATTTCTATTATATAGCATTGAAAGTGCCAATTAGATGAGGTTTGCCCCCCCCTGGAATTCAGCTTATGGGCGCCCATGGCTATTGCTGATAGTAATTTTTAACAACCCTCGTGCAAATACCCTAAATTAGCGTACTCTTTCTTGTCAGTGTTCTATCAATTGCCCTCACGTTGTTTCTTCAATTTTTTTTTTTTTTTTTAGTCCTTCTTCAACGTGACTAAAGGCTAATACTGAGAGTAAAACAAAATTTTTCTTATCCATCAGCTTTTAACCTTTTTTTGTGATTTGTCTTCTAAAATCGGATGATAAATTGAAACTCTATTATTCAAATTTTGCTTACTCAAGGTAAAAACTGCTTTCTAAATCCGTTTGCATTCGTCAAAAGACAACTGTCCTTTTTTGTACAGTAAGATAGCTTCTGCTTAGATTAAATTAAAAAAAACAATTTTTTTCACTGAAAGTAAGGAACAACGTTAAAAATTAAAACGAACAGAAATTATTCCGTATATGAAGGGGGCTGTCCCCTCCTCAACGCCTCGCTATTTACGATAAATTTTTTTTATTTTTTAAAAAAATAGAGTTGTGAGAAAGTCAAACTTTAGCGTAAAGAGCGAGGCGTTGAGGAGGAGACAGCTCCCTTCATATACGGAATAATTTCTGTTCGTTTTAAGTTTTAACGTCGTTCCTTACTTTCAGTTAAAAAAACTTGTTTTTTTTATTTAATTTTTGAACGTTTTTGAATTAATGCAGTTTTTGATTTTGGCTCACCGTACATGAATAATTAAAACAAAATTTGCGCATTAATTTTACTTTAATTTGGTTAAATGGCTTTCTCGATACTTGTTTAATTTTATTTACGACGTTTTTATTAGTAATAAATATACGTAACTTACGAATTAACTTACGTAACGAACTTCTATATTTATAGATTTTTAACACGTATATTAGGGGGTTCGCCCCCTAGTCAATACCCTGCTCTTTAAGCTAAAGTTCGAATATTTTTTCTAATTCTTTAAAAAAGACCCCTTTTTCACAATCAGTTGATCAGTTGAAAAACTTGTTGTTTTTTTTATTTAATTTTTGATCTTTTTCTTTAATAATACTGGGAAATCATGCGCCCCCTTCATAGCAATGTCCCTTCCCCCATGAAAACTTCCTTCGTGGAAGGATCCTCCCATATAGCCCCCGACCCACCTCTCCCCCCACCTACCAGAAAAAATCCCCCCTGAAACGTCTGTATACTTCCCAATAACCAATACTATATGTTAACATTGAGTAAAATTCATAACTTTCAGCCCTCCCCCCGGGGACATTAGGGAATTAAATCATCCTAAAAGATATAGTTATTATATTTTCGACCAAGCTGAAAAAAATAGCTAACTCAAAATTTTGATCAGGTGATTTTGGGAAAAAAATGAGCGTGGGAGGGGGCCTAGTTGCCCTTCATTGTTTTAGGTCACTTGAAAAGGGCACTAGAACTTTTAATTTCCTTTCCAATGAACCCTCCCACGATATTCTAGGACCACTGGGTCGATACGATCACCCCTGTAAAAAAAAATAAAACACGCATCCGTGATCTTTCTTCTGGCAAAAAATGCAAAATTCCACATTTTTGTAGATAGGTGCTTGAAACCTCTACAGTAGGGTTCTCTTATACGCTGAATATGATGGTGTGATTTTCATTAAGGTTCTGTATCTTTTAGGGGGTATTTCTCGCTTTTTTCTAAAATCAGCCGAATTTTCTCAGGAACATAACTTTTGATAGGTAAGATTAAACTTGATGAAACTTATATATTTGAAATTAACATTAAAATCAGATTCTTTTGATTCATCTATTGGTATCAAAATTTAGTTTTTTAGAGTTTCGATTACCATTGAACCGGGTCGCTCCTTACTTACAGTTCGTTACCACGAACTGTTTGATGGAGAATTCTAAGAAATATCACCATTCATTTAATACCGGTTAAATAGCAAGTACCATGTAATACTTCTAGCGAATTATGTTTTCGAAAAAAAAAATGAAAAAAAAACTTTTTTTTACTCTGTAGGTTTTTAAAAAATATTGAAAGATGTGTTTTTGTTTTTTTTTTTTTAAGTTTTGATTTTTTGTTTTATTCATTTTTTTAATGTTATTTAACTCTAGAGTTTTAAATTCTAGGTCACTTTTCACCACACGTGTCTGGAATGCACTTACATGGATATATGTCACTAGTTGTTTCAAAAAGTCCGTCTACGAGTGGTTTCTCAAATCTATGTGCATCGGAATCTGAAGGAAAAGGCTTAGAAAATAAGAAAACTGGTTTGAAAAGTTGCTCTAAATTGTGGCAAAAGCAAAGAAAATTGGAAAGATATCAAAGAACTCATAAAGAGAAAAAAACATATATATGTGGCGTATGTGACAAGTTATTTTCTCGAATGCAGCAATTAAACAAGCACCAAAGACTGCATACAGGTGAAAAACCGTTGAAGTGTGATGTTGTGAGAATTGTTTTTCGCAAAATTATAGTTTGAGTTTACATAAAAGACTGCACACAGGTGAAAAACCATTTAAGTGTGATGAATGTGACAAGACCTTTTCTCAATCTGCAAATTTGAAAGCACATAAAAGAGTGCACACTGGTGAAAAGCCGTATGAATGTGACGAATGTCAAAAATGCTTTTCTGAACGGGGCTCTTTGAACAGGCACCAGAGAGTGCACATGGAAAAGTAACCAATTAAATGTTATTTATTTGAGAAATGTTTTTTGCAAGCTTGCAGTTTGAACATATGTTAAGGACTGTATACACGTGAGAAACCTTTCATATGTGATGTGTGTAGAAAAACTTTTATGATTTTAGCAATTTTCACAAGCATCAGAAAATGCATACAGGAGTTTATGAAAATTGTTGTAACACTAGCTGTATCCTCTAGTTTCTTTTCTTTAGTTTTTAGTTTCTTCAAATGTTTTTCCATGTGTTTAGTTTTTTTTAGCAAATTCATCATCATCCTTTGAAAAGTAGTCATACATATTTGCTTGATTGTAATGTGATGTATGTAAGAAATGCTTGTCTACATCAAGATTTTTGAATGAGCTCCAAAGAGTTTATACGGGTGAGAAACTTCAAACGATGATTTGTCCAAGAAGTGCTTGCCTTGACTGGACTGTTTGAACACGCAAAAAGAGTGTGTACGGGTGAGAAACTCAAAAGGAACAGAAATTACAATAAATAGCCGAGTCAAACTCAAAACGAGTAAAAATTAACATGAGTAGGTCGTTTAACCCCCATGCCCTCTCAAGACCAGGACACAATTTGCACTTTACTAAAAAAAAAACAGCAATAAAAAAACAAACACCCATGGATTGTCAGTTCAATTGACATAAAAGCTATACTGATATTTATTCATTAAAGTTTTGATAATTTTTTATTTATGAAAGTAAGAAAAGTGAAAGCATTTCATACATATTTTGTTTTCAGTAAAGTGCAAATTCTGTTCTGGTCTTGAGCAGGCTCTGGGGTTACCAGCCCTATTCATGTTAATTTTTTCTCGTTTTGAGTTTGACTTGGCAACTTATCGTAATTTGTGTTCCTTTTGAGTTTCATTTATTAATTGATAGTAATTTGTTGTAGTCTTACACTTGGAACATTTTACTTTATTTTTTCTCATTCTTGGCTTAATGGAGCTCTTTACTTTTCTTTGAAAACCTTGTTTTGTGGAAAAAGTTTTTTTTAATTAGTTTCTGTTTGTTTTTTATTGACCTATTCTTTTTCATGGAAAAAATAGTATTTTATGTTTTTTTAGTTATTTTCTATAAGAATCCATAGTATAGGTTGCTATTTGCATCCTGGAGAAAATTTTTCCACAATTTTTAATCCTTACACCAACAGTATTTTCAAATTTAATTTTAGAGCTTCTTAAGTTGACGTGAAATATCAAACTTATTGTCTTTCTGAAAAGATACTATCTACGCCTTTTGGCAAACTGGATACACTCATATTCTTTTTATTTATTTAAATTGTAAGAACAGAAATAGTAATAGTAGTATCCCCAAAAGTTTCTACTTTAATCTCGATATATCGCTGAGTCGTTCTCGATTTATTGCTGAGGTGTCTTATTGGCAACCATAAACGCAATACAGCATTTAGTTTTAAATTTATAGCAGTATTTACTTTTAGAGCATAATGGGCTAGTTGCATAAATGCGGAGGGTCGTCATGCTTAATATCCCTAAAGGTATATTTGATGGACTTTTGTACTATGCTGGACAAAATAGCTGTCTCATATTTTTGACTGGATGCGTTTTGAAAATGAATGAGCTTGGGAGAAAGGTTGCTTGTCCTCCCATCTCTTGTTACTCTTAAAGAGGGCACCAGAACATTTAATTTTGATTTGAACTAGCTCCTTTAAAAGTTTCAATGATATTTTGAGCTATAATAGAGTGGCGTTTCTTATGATATTGCGAAATCCCCCATAAGTTACCCTTAAAGGTCTAAATTAATAATATAAGTTGTTCTTCAGATATTACATTGTCAACTTTTTGAAACTCCACATGCTCATAGTATTTTCCTTTTATTTAGTTCAATATCCGCCTAATTATCCTTAAAAGCTTCACCTTAATACCCCTAGCTTGCGCAGTAACAATAGTTAAAAAAACGCTGAAATTTTCAGCTTAATACCTGCCATCAACCAAGCCTGAAGCATTTGCGACACGTCCGCTTGACAACCTGTGTGGGCATAGTGTGTTACGATTTTGTTGCATATAGTTTCGGTATGTCCTACAAATTTCTTATTAATATCCTTTTTTAATAGCAGTATCAGTAGTAGTAGCTGTAGAATTAATTATAGTAGCCTAAGCTTTAGTGGCAGTAGTAGTAGTAAGCTTTAGTAGTGAAGTAGTGAGTAAAAGTAGTAAGCTTTAGTAGTGAAGTAGTGAGTAAAAGTAGTAAGCTTTAGTAGTGAAGTAGTGAGTAAAAGTAGTAAGCTTTAGTAGTGAAGTAGTGAGTAAAAGTAGTAAGCTTTAGTAGTGAAGTAGTGAGTAAAAGTAGTAAGCTTTAGTAGTGAAGTAGTGAGTAAAAGTAGTAAGCTTTAGTAGTGAAGTAGTGAGTAAAAGTAGTAAGCTTTAGTAGTGAAGTAGTGAGTAAAAGTAGTAAGCTTTAGTAGTGAAGTAGTGAGTAAAAGTAGTAAGCTTTAGTAGTGAAATTTTGTTTAGTGATGTGTGATTGGGTATTACCTATTGTAAATGAAGTGCTGTGGGTCATATTGTAGATGGGGTAGGGCAGATGCCTAAAGGAGTCTATTTTAATATACAAATTGTCTAAATCTTATTTAGCCTTCAGATAAATATAGAAAGGGGGGAATTAACCTCTGAACCACCTTCAGCTAAATCAAAGCCAAAATAAAGAAGCTATGGGGTGATGTAAATTTTATCCGAAATTGAGATTACAATCAACATTTTAATTCTTAAGTAGAATAACTGAGAAGGGCTCACGCCAATCAATCAATTTACAGTTGTTGATATGCACAATGTAACAGCAAGAAATAGGATGTCTGTGGTGGCGGTACCAATTGCAAAAAGATCAGAACTTAAATTTAAAAAAAAACTTCGACCGAGTTAAACAAGTTTTATCAATATCTCCTTTGTCATCGATTAGTTCGTTTATTATAATGACAGCTTCTGTCACCCATACACACCGTTTAAGAGCCGTCTTCAAGGCTAAATATACCATCAGTTGCAGAACCATAAAATTTTTTCTGGTGCCGAAACGTCCAACATCTCCAATCAGGAAAACTTAGATTCCCGATACTGTGTCCACTGTGTAAGTATTTTAATATAAGCAGTCCTTAGATACTAACATCGGTTGAATTTTATATGAAAACTCAGGTGAGGTACAATCATTTTCTTTCTAATTTTTGGCAAAAAAAAACAGAAAGTAAATGAAAGTGGAAACATATACAACTAATGGGTAAAAAAATAAAAATATCATGCTGTTCGTATTTTTGTCAAAATTTTAACAATAATCGGACTGTAAAATTAGGGATGGTTAAGAGGGGAAAATTATTCAAATCAATGGATTGTAAATCTGTTTAATTTGGTATCTCCTATAGGACCAAGGCCATCTTGTTACAACTTTGAATATAGATGAATATTGATCATCTATTTTATTATAAAATATAATCATGTTCTATTATGCTTGAAGGTCTTGTTTGTTTAAATAGATTGGTTTTAGTTTACAAGTTTTAGCTTATGAAATATAACCATTCCTGAAATCTAGCCAATTACTTTGACAATTATTTTTCTTAAGACTTCCCCTTCTATTACCTGTCCTATACCACCCTGAAATGTTAGTTACTACTTTGAAAATACTGGGTTGTTACCTCAAACAAACACAACTTAAAAACCATAGGGAAATTTTTTTCCAAGACAGTGCAATTTAAATCGGTGAATATTTCGGCCCTATGTCCAAGGGCCGTCTTCAGCACAACATTAAAGAAAAAAAATATATATATATAAACAACTTGCATTAAAATACGAAGTTTAAAACTAAAAATGCTCTTAAAAACGTTTAAAACAGCCCCAGTATCCTTACTTCGACGAAATTCAACCATGACTGATAAATAAAATGACGAGAGAGAATGAATGCAGTAAAACGAAATAAAATGAAATTATTAACTGCAAGCTTTCAAAGCCAATCTTGCTTTTTTTAGCAGCTAGTCTTAAGGGCCTTTTTATAACGGGTTCAATACTATTGTCAATTGGTTTAATAAAATACTTTGTTAGATCATTTTTAATTAAATTTGAGTATAAAGAATTCAGTGAATAAGTCCCTATTTAAGGAAATATTTTTATTTATTTTGAGCCTAATTTCGATTGATTCCCAGACCACCTGTTTTATCCCCAAATCATTACTAATGAGAGAAAACTTTTCAAAAAGCATTGTGTGGCTGGGGTTATCAAAAATATGGCTACCTAAAGCAGAATCAAAGGAGTTATTAGAACTATTAGAAATGAATGCTTTGTCTATGTCTGCTTTATGCTGGTGTATCCGTTTTTCTAGATTATGATGAGTTCTGCCAACGTAGTAATTGCCACAATCGCATGGTATTTGATAAACCCCTCTTACAAAGACATAGGGCCGAAATATTCACCAATTTAAATTGCACTGTCTTGGAAAAAATTTCCCTATTGTTCTTAAGTTGTGTTTGTTTGATATGGAAAAGCAGTGTGGTCTTCGTCAATATTTGGGTTGTTACCTTCTCTAGCCTCTTGAGACCTGACCATAGAAATACTTTTCTGATTATGTTCATTTCTTTGTAGTTGACTTAAAAGAAATCATTTTGACCATTGATCAACTAAAAAAAAAAGTTGATCCCCCCTCCCTCCCTCTGGAGGATGTCCACAGGTGTGGATATTGGGTCTCTATCGAGCTAAGAGTATAGTAAAAATCTGTTTCGTCTATTAAAAGAGATATGTCAAAACGTTGAAAACAAAACATTACTCTTCATGAAATTTCTTGAAGCAGTTGCTGTCTTGTGTCAAGCAGAGAATGATTTTACACTGCAAGCACATCCATCTTGACCTTTTGCAGCATCCAGGCCTTCTGCATCGGGCTCCGTTCGCCAAGTCACAAAATTCCGGTAGATGCAGTGCAGCTCTGGCATGTGGTGGAGGGATTGGCCTCTTTTTCACACTCAAAACACCGTGTTGAGTTTCACCCAATGGCTCTTCGTTGCTATTTTCTTGACCTCGTGACTCCGAGCTTCCTGAATTGAGCAAAAACTCGGCCACGTTGAAACGAAGATCAATGAGCTGTTTGAGGTCACCAGAAACTTCTGGGCCACGGCTCTTCAGCTCATGAAATGCTTTGGCTAGTGCAGCATCCACAAAATGATGAAACAGACGCAGAGTTCATTTTTTAGTACATGTCTCAAACCGGTAATAGCTGATCATGCGGTCCATAAGATTGACCCCATCCATGTAGGTGTTGTAGTCGGAGACTACTTGTGGAAATTTGACCTGCACGTAAGACCCCTGGCGCTTGTCATATCGTTTGACCTCTTTCTCCTCTTCTATACCTTTGCAGTTTGAAGACAGGAGAACCACTTTGTTATCAAACCACTGGGTCACGGCTACTTTTCTATCTGAGCGCACAGACATGACAGAGGTTCCTCTGCCCTTTCTTTTTATTTCTGTTTTGGTAAAAAGCGTTGGGCTGTTGGCACCCAAACGGTTCTCCATGATAGCTCCGGTCGCATTTATTTTTCTTTCAGCCAGCATATCGAGGAGCTTAACAGACGAGAAGAATCGGTCAAAATAGAGGTATGTACCTTCTGATAGGGTCTCAGACAATCGCAGTACGTTCCCAGCTGACAAGCCATGGGCTACCAGCTCTTCTCCCAAGGTGGTGACTCCCTAGTAGGTTTGGAAGTCAAGTATCAGCCCTGAGGAACTGGCAAGGACAAAATTCTTTAATCCAACCGGATTGGGCTTGTTAGGGACATATTACTTGAGAGTCGACATACCCTGGAAAGGTATCATCTGTTCGTCAATTTAACAGTTCCTGTCACGTGGCAACTGGAGACAGATATTCCTGAAGTTGTCAAGGATCGGCTGCACCTTCCAAAGCCTATTTTTGGTTTTTTTTTTCGTCTGAAATTTCTGAATCAACAACGAACTTAAGGTTTGACCGGATTGTGAAGAATCTGTCTCGAGTCATATTTTGTGATATGGCTTCCAACCTAAACTTCCCAGACCAGTACATGCGGATCCGAGGAAACTTGAGGTTCCCCATCAGGATGACAATGCCAACAAAAATTTTCAGCTCGTCCGGAGTTACATTCAAGCTTTTGTGGTGGGCCAACTGATAGTTGTAGTTCATGCAAAAAGCTATACGTTCGAAGCAGCTCTCCGGGTAATATTGCAAAGAGAATTGTTCTGTACTCCAATCGGCGCGATCCTGGAAGTGATCAGGACCCATTTCCGTGCAATAATGATGATTGAAACGTTGAGACTTCCTGCAGGACAAGGTTGCTGTTGCTTCCTCAGCCTTCAAGCGCTTGAAACGAGTTGATCAGGTTATTTCATCATTAGAGTCTTCATTTTTAACATCTAGAAGAACAGTATAACTGCTTGAAGATGGAATGGTTGCAACACTTGGTTCACCCTCACAGTCTGAAGACGACAAGGAATGATTTTTTATCCATTCCTCATTATCATCTAAATAATAGAGGTCCAGGTCACTCTCATCGAGCATTCCAAGGGTGTCATCAAGGGAAACTACAATAAAGGAACAGGTTCAGTAAGCTTGAAACTAATAGCTAGATAGATAGATAGATAGATAGTGATTGGCAAAAGAACTATCACAAACCCTAGTGGACCAAATTTGCATTTCTTACTAAAAAAAAATACAATAACAAAATAATACATTAGAAACACATAGTTACCACTGTAACAAAAACACGACAGGTAGCAGTCAGAAAACACAAAATACAAAAGTCATAAATATAGGTCATAACTATAAAATATTTTTATGGTCATAAGATAAAAAGATAAAAGGGTAACAAATAAAATAACCAAATATTCAACAATGAAAAAATAATATATACAAAATAGTTTAATTTTTAGCAGACTTACGGGTTTTTATTTTGTTTTATTTTATTTGCAAAAAAAAAAGTTTTTTATAAAGTAGAGAAGAAAAGGGTAGGGGAGACAGAAGGGGGGTGGGTGGGGACACTTTATGGGGGTGGTGATTTCTTATGGGTGAGTGGCGGCTAGGTTGTTGCCAATTTAGTAAATAAAACAATCATTGGCCTCTGCTATCCCCATTAGAATCAAGATTTGAACTACGAAAAATCAACCCTAGCTTTTTAATCGATTAGAACCGCCTGGCCACAGACGTGGACATAGAGGTTTTCCAAGTTCCAAAAGATGGCACTTATCGAACTAACTGCTTATAAAACTATCTAAGCACTGTCTACAATCAAGAGAGTACACCTGATTTTTCTCAGGACTTGTTTTCACCACTTTCTTTTTTTTTCTTTTTTCTTACCTTTGCTTTTTTTCATCTTTTTATTTTAGCCTTTTCTAGTTTGTAAAAACACCACTAAAAGTCGCAGAAACTTTCTGAAAAAAATCGTAGATGGCTTTCCAGGTCCAAAAAGCACGTTGAAACAACGAAATCTTTGCTAGATGGCGAGGCCTTTGCACAAAAAATATTTTATGGGGGTGTCCACAGACGTGGACACCAGGTCCCAGGAGGCTAGCGATTTAAAATGGGATTATCATATTAACCCTATTTTTCAACGCGTAAATACCACATTTTCCCTCCTTAAACTCCTTAAAAAATGTCGTAATTTGTACTGGTTGATATTTTACCTTTCATTTTTACGCCCAATCCTTGACTGCGCCTTCCCAGTTCGGCATCCTGGTATTTCCAAAGAATTTTCTGAAAGGATAGAGGCAGTCCACAAAAAGTGCCTAAGAACTATTTTCCTAGAGGGAAATTGAGATATAAAGGGTGAAGTCCTTTATGTCTTTTTTTTTGTCGGAAAGTCAATCGCGTCATCCTCAAAGAAAGGAGAAAAAAAACTTTGCATTTTTTCAACAATGCCCTCCTTAACTTCTGGGCGAATTCCTTTTTCCCTAGTCACTTTTCCCTCTGCGCCTTTGCATCGCTTGGTCTGTTTCAGCAAAACTCCCCCTTCTTACCCTCAATCAAATTGTCCGCTGAAGATAAGAAGAACCTTTGTCCCAATTGTAGCGAACAGATTAAAATATGCGAGTCCCCCTTTTTTTTATCTTGCAATTGTTTATTATTTGTTTTCAAATTTTTAGCCTCCGTTTTAGTTAGTTCTTTGTACCAAATTGTGTTTTATAGATTTTAGTCACAAGATTAAATTCCGCTTTTGTTTTTTTTTATTCAGTTTATCCCTTTTTAATTCTGCGAGGTTTCACATTTTATTACCTTTTCGAAATTTAGATAAATTTTGTTCTGACTTTTATTTGCTTTTTTTTTGTATGGGCCTTTTGACCGTAAGGTGTTAATTTGACCTGTCTGGGCTTCTAATATCAATTTTTCAGAAATAAAATCTTATATTATAGGTAAATCCTGTGCATTCACATAGTTTCTTTTAGATTAGGACCAGAGAATGCTACCCCCCAAACATTCCCCGAGGGCTTTTCCTTAATACCATGCAAATAATATGTGCTACATACGCAATATAAAAACAATGGGGAATTTGTATAGTCTACAGCTCTTGTCCCTGAGGCGTTGTGGGAGGGCATATGCAAAAATCGGGTCGGGGCTGGTTCCTCTCTTGTTACTTTGACTTCTAAAAAGGATCCTACAACGTCCATTTTCGACCAAGTGAGTCCCTTCTAAGATCTTGGAACAAACAACTTTGAGAAGTGGCATGAGGAAAAATTAAAAAAAATAGAACCAACACATACAAGTCATACCACCCTTTACCTTGGCAGTACTACTGAACTGCCTATGATATTTTTAGGAGTGTTACTTCTCTCTACATTCATATGGATTTGAGTTTTCGTCAAATCTCTTGCTCCTGAAGGGTTAAATATAAGTCAAGGACCTGAATATCGGTCTTTTGTGCCATATTCCCAAAACAAAATGTTTGAAAAGATAAAACATTATGTTTTGATCGTTTAACCAGTTGTTTTCAAACTTAATGAAAACTGTGGACTTTTTGACAATTTCTACATTTTATGAAGACGATAAAGTCCAAGCTATTTTATTCTACATTTTATCATTGCAGATTTATTAAAAATCTATTTTTTAAACATGTTTATAGCAAAGAGTGATTACTTCCAGTGAAAGAACTCTGAAAGAAATTTGGGTCAATATATACCAAATCATATTATTGAGTTAGGACTAAAGTGAATGCACCATTCAATGCCTTTTTTATGCTGATTACGAATATAATAAGCATTTCTATCGGAATTTAATTTCAGCCCCCCCCCCTCTAGAGGCTATACCTAACCTAACCCGGAATTGGCCGATATCGGGGGGGGGCTGAAAGTCATTTCCGATAGAAATGCTTATTATATTTGTAATCAGCATAAAAAAAGGCATCGAATGGTCCATTCACTTTAGTCCTAACTCAATAATATGATTTGGTATATATTGACCCCTAACCTAACCCTAAATTGGCCTATATAGGGGGGGGGCTGAAATTCATTTCCGAAAGAAATGCTTATTATATTCGTAATCAGCATAAAAAAAAGGCATCGAATGTTTGGTCTTAATTTGACCCGCCTGGGCTTGTAATAGCAATTTTTCCGAAATAAAATCTTATATTATAGGTAAATCTTGTGCATTCACACAGTTTCTCTTAGTTTAGGACCAGAGAATGCTACCCCCAAACGTTATGTGATTTAAACGTGTATTTATCACATTTAAATGTGATAAATGTGACAAGACCTTTTCTCTTAAACAATGTTTGAACACTCATAAAAGGTTGCATTCTGGTGAAAAACCATTTAAGTGTGATGTATGTGACAAGACCTTTTCTCAATCTGCAAATTTGAAAGCACATAAAAGAGTGCACACTGGTGAAAAGCCGTTTAAGTGTGATGAATGTCAAAAATGCTTTTCTGAACGGGGCTCTTTGAACAGGCACCAGAGAGTGCATACGGAAAAGTAGCCAATTAAATGTTATGTATGTGAGAAATGTTTTTTGCAAGCTTGCATGAAAAAAAAAACTTTTTTTTACTCTGTAGGTTTTTAAAAAATATTGAAAGATGTGTTTTTGTTTTTGTTTTTTTAAGTTTTGATTTTTTGTTTTATTCATTTTTTTAATGTTATTTAACTCTAGAGTTTTAAATTCTAGGTCACTTTTCACCACACGTTAGGGGGTCTTTTCTCCTTTTTAAATCAGACAAATTTTCTGAGGCGCGTAACTTTTGATAGTTAAGATTAAACTTAATGAAACTTATATATTTGGAATCAGAATTAAAATTTGATTCTTTTGATATATGTATTGGTATCAAAATTCTGTTTTTAGAGTTTTGGTTACCATTGAGCCGGGTCGCTCCTTACTTACAGTTCGTTACCACGAACTGTTTGATGGAGAATTCTAAGAAATATCACCATTCATTTAATACCGGTTAAATAGCAAGTACCATGTAATACTTCTAGCGGTACGAATTATGTTTTCGAAAAAAAAAATGAAAAAAAAAACTTTTTTTTACTCTGTAGGTTTTTAAAAAATATTGAAAGATGTGTTTTTGTTTTTGTTTTTTTAAGTTTTGATTTTTTGTTTTATTCATTTTTTTAATGTTATTTAACTCTAGAGTTTTAAATTTTAGGTCACTTATCATCACACGTGTCTGGAATGCACTTACAGGGAAATATGTCACTAGTTGTTTCAAAAAATCCGTCTACGAGTGGTTTCTCAAATCCATGTGCATTGGAATCTGAAGGAAAAAGCTTAGAAAATCAGAAAACTGGTTTGAAAAGTTGCCTGCAAAATAAAAAGTGGAATTTTCCAAGAAAATTGGAAAGATATCAAAGAACTCATAAAAAGAAAAAAACATATAAATGTGGCGTATGTGACAAGTTATTTCCTCGAATGCAGCAATTGAACAAGCACCAAAGAGTGCATACCGGTGAAAAACCGTTGAAGTGTGATGTTTGTGAGAAGTGTTTTTCGCAAAATTACAGTTTGAATACACATAAAAGACTGCATACAGGTGAAAAACCGTTTAAGTGTGATGTATGTGAGAAGTGTTTTACGCCCATTAATACTTTGGATAATCATCAAGGACTACACACAGGTGAGAAGCCGTTTAAGTGTGATGCTTATAACAATACTTTTTCTCATCCTGCCCATTTGAATACTCATAAAAGACTGCATACAGGTGAAAAACTATTTAAGTGTGATGTATTTGACAAGACTTTTTCTCTTGCACAATGTTTGAATACTCATAAAAGGTTGCATTCTGGTGAAAAACCATTTAAGTGTGATGTATGTGACAAGACCTTTTCTCAACCTGCGCATTTGAACACACATAAAGGACTGCATACAGGTGAAAAACATTTTAAGTGTGATGTATGTGACAAGACCTTTTCTCAACCTGCGAATTTGAAAAATCCTCAAAAAATGCATACTGGTAAGAAACCGTTTCAGTGTGATGAATGTGACAAGATCTTTTCTCTCGCACAATGTTTGAACACTCATAAAAGGTTGCATTCTGGTGAAAAACCGTTTAAATGTTATGTATATGAGAATACCTTTTCTCAACCTGAGCAGTTGAAAAGACATCAAAGACTTCATACAGATGAAAAGCTATTTAAATGTTCTGAATATGACAATATTTTTTCTCAACCTGCGCATTTGAATACACATAAAAGACTGCATACAGGTGAAAAACCGTTTAAATGTGATGAATGTGACAAGACCTTTTCTCTTGCACAATGTTTGAACACTCATAAAAGGTTGCATACAGGTGAAAAACCGTTTAAGTGTGATGTATGTGACAAGACCTTTTCTCAATCTGCAAATTTGAAAGCACATAAAAGAGTGCACACTGGTGAAAAGCCGTTTAAGTGTGACGAATGTCAAAAATGCTTTTCTGAACGGGGCTCTTTGAACAGGCACCAGAGAGTGCACATAGAACAGTAGGCAATTAAATGTTATTTATTTGAGAAATGTTTTTCGCAAACTTGCAGTTTGAACATACGTTAAGGACTGTATACACGTGAGAAACCTTTCATATATGATGTGTGTTGAAAAACTTTTGTGATTTTAGCAATTTTCACAAGCATCAAAAAGTGCATTCTGGAGTTTATGGAAATTGTTGTAACACTAGCTGTATCGTCTTTAGTCTCTTTTCTTTAGTTTGAAGTTTCTTCAAATGTTTTTCCATGTGTTTAGTTTTTTTTTAGCAAATTGATCATCATCCTATGAAAAGTAGTGATATATATTTGCTTGATTGTAATGAATTTGATGTATGTAAGAAATGCTTGTCTACATCAAGATTTTTGAATGAGCTCCAAAGAGTTTATACGAGTGAGAAACTATTCAAACGATGATTTGTCCAAGAAGTGCTTGCCTTGACTGGACTATTTGAACACGCAAAAAGAGTGTGTACGGGTGAGAAACTCAAAAGGAAACTCAAAAGTAACAGAAATTACAATAAATAGCCGAGTCAAACTCAAAACGAGCAAAAATTAACATGAGTAGGTCGTTTAACCCCCATGCCTTCTCAAGACCAGGACACAATTTGCACTTTACTAAAAAAAACAGCAATAAAAAAACAAACACCCATGGATTGTCAGTTTAATTGACATAAAAGCTATACTGATATTTATTCCTTAAAGTTTTGATAATTTTTTATTTATGAAAGTAAGAAAAAGTGAAAGCATTTCATACGTATTTTGTTTTCAGTAAAGTGCAAATTCTGTTCTGGTCTTGAGAAGGCTCTGGGGTTACCAGCCCTATTCATGTTAATTTTTTCTCGTTTTGAGTTTGACTCGGCAACTTATCGTAATTTCTGTTCCTTTTGAGTTTCATTTATTAATTGATAGTGATTTGTGATAGTTTTACACTTGGAAAATTTTACTTTATTTTTACTCATTCTAGGCTTAATGGAGTTCTTTGCTTTTCTTTGAAAAACCTGTTTTGTGGAAAAGTTTTTAAATTAATTTCTGTTTGTTTTTTATTGACATAGTCTTTTTCATAGAAAAAATAATATTTTATGTTTTCAGTTTTTTTTTCTTTAAGAATCCAGAGTATAGGTTCTATTTGTATGTTGGAGAAACGTTTTCCGCAATTGTTAATCCAGATACAAACAGCATTTTTAAATTTAATTTTAGAGCTTCTGAGTTTGACCTGAAATATAAAAATTATTGTCTTTCCCAAAAGATACTATCTACGCCCTTTGACAACCTGGATACACTCATATTCTTTTTATTTATTTAAATTGTAAGAACAGAAATAGTAATAGTAGTATCCCCAAAAGTTTCAACTTTATTCCCGATATATTGCTGAATCGTTCTCGATATATTGCTGAGGTGTCTTATTGGAAACCATAAACACAATACAGCATTTAGTTTTAAATTTAAAGCTTAATAGCTTTAAATTTATCATGCCTAATATTACTAAAGATATAGTTGCTGGACTTTTCTACTATGCTGAACAAAATAGCTGTCTCATAATTTTGACTGGATGTGTTTTAAAGATGAATGGGCTTGGGAGAAAGGTTGCTTGCCCTCCAATCTCTTGACAATCCTTAAAGGGGCACCAGAAATTATAATTTTGATTTGAACTAGCTCCTTTAAAATTTTCAATGATATTTCGAGCTATAATAGAGTGGCGTTTCTTATGATATTGCGAAATCCCCCATAAGTTACCGTTAAAGGTCTACACTAATGATTTAAGTTGTTTTTCAGATATTGCTTTGTCAACTTTGTGAAAGTCCACAAGCTAATAGTTTTTTCTTTGATTTAGTTCAATATCCGCCTAAATATTCTTTAAAAGCTTCACCTTAATACCCCTAGCTTGCGCAGTAACAATTGTTACAAAAAACGCTGAAATTTTCAGCTTAATACCTACCATCAATCATTCCTGAAACATTTCTGATGTGTCCTCTTGACAACCTGTGTGGGCATAGTGTGTTACGATTTTGTTACATATAGTTTCGGTATGTCCTACAAATTTCTTATTAATATCATTTTTTAATAGCAGTAACAGTAGTAGTAGCTGTAGAATTAATTATAGTAGCCTAAGCTGGCAGTAGTAGTAGAAAGCTTTCTTAGTGAAGTAGTGAGTAAAAATAGTAAGCTTTAGTAGTGAAATTTTGTTTAGTGATATATGATTGATGTTACCTATTGTAAATGAAGTGCTGTGGGTCATATTGTAGATGGGACAGTGCAGATGCCTAAAGGATTATTTTAATATACAAATTGTCTAATTCTTTATCAGCCTTCAGATAAATATAGAAAGGGGGAATTAACCTCCGAACCACCTTCAGCTAAACGAAAGCTGAAATAAAGAAGCTATTGGGTGATGTAAATTTTATCCGAAATTGAGATTACGATCCAACATTTTAATTCTTAAGCAGAATAACTGAGAAGGGCGCGCGCCAATCAATCAATTTACAGTTGTTGATATGCACATTGTAACAGCAAGAAATAGGACGTCTGCGGTGGCGGTACCAGTTGCAAAAAGATCATAACTTAAATTTAAAAAAAAACTTCAACTGAATTAAACAAGTTTTATCGATATCTGCTTTGTCATCGATTAGTTCGTTTATTATAATGACTGCTTCTGTCACCCATACACACCGTTTAAGAGCCGTCTTCAAGGCTAAATATACCATCAGTTGCAGAACCGTAAAATTTTTTGTGGTGCCGAAACGTCCAACATCTCCAATCGGAAAAACTTATAGATTCCTGGTACTGTGTCTACTGTGTAATTATTTTAATATAAGCAGTCCTTAGATACTAACATCGGTTGAATTTTATAAGAAAACTTAGGTGAGGTACAATCATTATCTTTCTAATTTTTTGCCAAAAAAAATAGAAAAAAATGAAAGTGGAAACCTTGACAACTAATGAGTAAAAAAATAAAACTATCATGCTGTTCGAGTTTAGGTCAATATTTTAACAAAAATTGGAAGGTAAACTTAGAGATCTTTAAGAGGGGAAAATTACTCCAATCAATGATTGTAAATCTTTTTAATTTCGCATCTCCTACAGGACCAAGGCCATCTTGTTACAACTTTGAATATAGATGAATATTGATCATCTATTTTATTATAAAATCTAATCATGTTCTATTATGCTTGAAGGTCTTGTTTGTTTAAATAGATTAGTTTTAGTTTACAAGTTTTAGCTTATTAAATATAACCATTCCTGAAATCTAGCTAATTATTTTGACAATTATATTCCTTAAGGCTTTCCCTTCTATTAGCTGTCCTATACCACCCTGAAATGTTAGTCACTACTTTGAAAATACTGGGTTGTTACCTCAAACAAACACAACTTAAAAACAATAGGGAAATTTTTTTCCAAGACAGTGCAATTTAAATCGGTGAATATTTCGGCCCTATGTCCAAGGGCCGTTTTCAGCACAACATTAAAGAAAAAATATATATATAAACAACTTACATTAAAATACGAATTTTAAAACTAAAAATGCTTTTAAAAACCTTTAAAATAGCCCCAGTATCCTTACTTCAACGAAGTTCAACCAGGACTGATAAATAAAATGATGAGAGAGCATGAAGGCATTCAAACGAAATAAAATGAAATTATTAACTGCAAGTTTTCAAAGCTAATCTTGCTTTTTTAGCAGCTAGTCTTAAAGGCCTTTTTGTAACGGGTTCAATACTAGTGTCAATTGGTTTAATAAAATACTTTGTTAGATCATTTTTAATTAAATTTTAGTATAAAGAATTCAGTGAATAAGTCCCTATTTAAGGAAATATTTTTATTTATTTTCAGGCTAATTTTGATTGATTCCCGGACCACCTGTTTTATCCCCAAATCACTACTAATGAGAGAAGATTTTTCAAAAAGTATTGTGTGGCTGGGATTATCAAATATATGGCTAGCTAAAGCAGAATCAAAGGAGTTATTAGAATTATTAGCAATTAACGCTTTGTCTACGTCTTCTTTATGCTGGTGTATCCGTTTTTCTTGATTATGATGAGTTCTTTCAACGTAGTAATTGCCACAATCGCATGGTATTTGATAAACCCCTCTTACATAGACATAGGGCCGAAATATTCACCGATTTGAATTGCACTGTCTTGGAAAAAATTTCCCTATTGTTTTTAAGTTGTGTTTGTTTGATATGGAAAAGTAGTGTGGTCTTCGTCAATATTTGGGTTGTTACCTTCTCTAGCGATTTAAAATAGGATTATCATATTAACCCTATTTTTCAACATGTTAATACCACATTTTCTCTCTTTAAACTTTAAAAAAAAATGTCCTAATTTGTACTGGTTGATATTTAACCTTTCATTTTTACGCTCAATCCTTGACTGCACCTTCCCAGTTCGGCATCCTGGTATTTTCAAAGAATTTTCGGAAAGGATAGAGGCAGTCCACAAAAAGTGCCTAAAAACTATTTTCCTCGAGGGAACTTGAAATATAAATGGTAAAGTCCTTTATGTCTTTTTTTTGTCGGAAAGCTAATTGCCTCATCCTCAAAGAAGGAGAAAAACAAACTTCTTTGCATTTTTACAACAATGCCCTCCTTAACCTCTGGACAAATTCCTTTTTCCCTAGTCACTTTTCCCCCTTCGACCTTGCATCCCTCGGTCTGTTTCAGCAAAACTCACCCTTCTTACCCTCAATCAAATTGTCCGCTGAAAGATATAGAAGAACCTTTGTCCCAAGTATAGTAAACAGATTAAATATATGAGTCCCCCTTTTTTTACCTTGTAATTATTTATTTTCAAATTTTTAGCCTCCGTTTTAGTTAGTTCTTTTTACTAAATTGTTTTTTGTAGTTTTTATTCACAACATGAAATTGTCCTTGTGTTTTTTCAGTTTATCCCTTTTTAATTCTGCGATTTTTAATATTTTAAAACCTTTTCGAAATTTTGAAAATTTTTGTTCTGACTTTCAATTCCTTTTTTTTGTGTGTGTGCCTTTTGACCATAAGGTCTTGATTTTATCTGTCGGGGATTCTAAAAGCAATTTTTCAGAAACAAAATCTTATATCATAGGTAAATACTGTGCACTCACATAATTTCTTTTAGTTTAGAACCAGAGAATGCTATCCCCCAAGCATTCCCCGAGGGCTTTTCATTAATACCATGAAAATAATATCTGCTCCATACGCAATATAAAAACAATGGGGAATTTGTATAATCTACAGCTCTTGTCCCTGAGGCTTTAAAGAGTCTTTCTGACCCTGAATCTATAGCTACGAGATCTCTCAATTATTTTGAACAAAATGGCAATTTAAGAATTTTGTTTGAACATTTCTGGGAGTTGTGGAAGGGCATCTGCGAAAATCGGGTCGAGGCTGGTTCCTCTCTGGTTATTTTGACTTTTAAAAAGGATCCTACAACGTCCATTTTCGACCAAGTGAGTCTCTTCTAAGATCTTGGAACAAACACCTCTTTGAGAAGTGGCATGAGGAAAAATTAAAAAAAATAGAACCAACACATACATCATGCCACCCTTTACCTTTGCAGTGCTACTGCACTGTCTATGATATTTTTAGGAGTGTTACTTTTCTCTACATTCATATGGATTTGACTTTTCATCAAATCTCTTGCTTCTGTTGGGTTAAATATAAGTGAAGGACCTGAATATCGGTCTTTGTTGCCATATTTCCAAAGCAAAATGTTTGAAAAGATGAAACATTATGTTTTGATCGTTTAACCAGATGTCATCAAACTTAATAAAAATATGGACTCTTTGACAATTTCTACATTTTATAAAGATGATAAAGTCCAAGCTATTTTTTTCTACATTTTATCATTGCAGATTTATTAAAAATCTATTTTTTAAACATGTTTATAGCAAAGAGTGACTAACTTCCAATGAAATCTGAAAGAAATTTGATCTTAGATATAGAAACAATAAATTGAATTTGTCCCTCTCCCCCTTCCTTGCGGATTTTCCTACTTGAAAAATCCCCATCTTAGCCCATGACACCATTGATATTTTATGTGCTAGGAATTTCCTACAAATAGCTGTTGTTTATAGGGCCCTTTTCTTATCAAATATCTAGGCAGGTGAATCCAAAAGCATTAAATAGATTAACAATAATAATACCACAAAAGCCAAAATGACTTGAATTCGCTGTGCGTATTTCCTTAGTAATTTGAGCTCAATATTTATAAGTGAATATAGTTAATTGATGTATATTTTCTTTTTTATACATATAAGTGGTTTAACCTTTTGAGGAATAAAATAGGAATAAATAAAAATAATATTGGCTTTTCGTTTAAAAAGAAAAGAAAACAAGTACTACTGAGTGGCTTCAACCAATCACTCTTGGAGAAAGCAGAAAATAAAATGTTTCGAATTGTTTTGCTTAATCATGTTATCAAAGCAACAGTTTGATTTTGATCTTTTTTGTCGTATATTACCAGTTCTAGTCTACAAAGAGAAAGTGGAAAAGGCCTGAAATGTATTAACTAGTATATTTTTTTTCTATGTTTTATCTGCATTTTATATTTGGAGTATGTGACAGGAATGATGTATATTTGCATTATTTATTTAAATGTGTTGTAAATGTATTTTAATTGTTTTATGACAACGCACTTCTGAATTACTCTGATTCTCGTTTTTCAACACAGGTGCAGGTGAATAACCCCCAACCAATAGCACAATAAGTGATACCTGATCTGGTTCAATGAGTATTGACTGAAGTGACACCCAAACAAGCTAGTGATTACAGAAGGCACAGAATAATCGAGTGATACGAACGCATATGACCGATTGGTCGAACCTGTCAAACCCCAAACAACAACAACAACAATATATTAACTCTGAAAGAAATTTTGAACCCAGGTTGGTTAGATGAATTGAAAAGCTATATAGCTCTATTAGAGGGTAAAACATAGTTTTAGCTAATGCTTGATGTCAGAAGGACTGGCTAAAGGACCATTCTAATATAAGACCATATCACAATAACATAAGACCAGATCAAAATATGTTTTTAGAATAATAAAACCTTCTTAAAAGAAAAATTCTTAGGATAAGGAATAAAAAAAATTGAGTCTGAAAAAATAGCCTTTTTCCACTGATTTACTGATTTACCACTTTTTACGAGCTAATTCTGTTATGAATTTTGATTTAGTTTTCTGTTTTATTTTCTCTCTTAATGACTAAGGTACAGGAATTGTATCGAAAGCAATTCTTAAACAGTGAAAGCTGAAGCCAGGCTACAAAGTTGAAGCTGTCATTTTGTTCCTTTTTTACAGTTAGAAAGAAATTTCCCCTATGCAAGAACACTAAACTTATAATTTTTGAATCATTTTGTAACAAAAATACTATATCTTTTAGTGCTAAGAACGCTTTGGCCTTTTGAAGACATAGCAGTAAAGTTGGAGAACAATAATCCGTAATAATTGAATTGAATTTATTTTAAAACCATCATAAACACAGAAATTGATGGAAAAAACAGCAGAAAAGAAAAAACAAAAACATACACTTAATGGTACAGACAAAGCAAATACACATACACTTTAATCAAAGTGACGAGAGTAGAGGTAGCCAAGGATGGCTGCTACCATCAAACTTAGCACAATAGTTGTCAAGCAACTGATTAACTGCAGAAAATGGATCAGTTACTGCGTATCGCCGGATCAGGTACGAATTAATTGTTCTCAGTGAAACTTGCAGCAGAAAACGTCAAAGATTTTAAATTTATACATTTATACAAACGTCAAAGATTTTAAAATTCTACAGATTTTAAATTTATCTTCTTTACGCAAAAGTTCCCAAAATGGTGTTATATATAATATATGTGGCAGCGTGACAGCATTATAAATTCTAGCTAGTGAAAATCCATTAAGCTTTCTCTTTGAGGAAATTGTGGTCCCATACGCAGTTCTAATTTACGCTCTATATGTATGATGATTAGCGCTGCTATATGATATATATATATATATATATATATATATATATATATATATATATATATATATATATATATATATATATATATATATATATATATATATATATATATATATATATATATATATATATATATATATATATATATATATATATATATATATATATATATATATATATATATATATATATATATATATATATATATATATATATATATATATATATATATATATATATATATATATATATATATATATATATATATATATATATATATATACTTTTTTCAAAGTCTTTACGATTACCTCTGTGATAAAAACCTTATATATGAACAATAGACAGCTTGCATAACTTGTGGACAGCAATTAACAACAACGAATGGATTGAAAAAAAAGCTCCAATAAGGGGGTTTAGACAATTTTAATTGCTGACCCAAAAGTATCCCAAATATTTGGAATTGACCTTAATAGGAATTTTTGTGCCAATTACAGAGTATGTATTTTAACCTTATAATTGGATAATTATAATAGATTTCCTATGTGTTTTTCCCATACAAAACCCCTTTCCATTAGTTATAAACCCCCCTTAATAAGTTATGCCCCAGGGCATAACAAAATATCTATCTCAAAATTTTTATCTGATGCATTTAAGGCGTGGAGGAGGGAGAGGGGCTAGTAGCCCTTCAATCTCTTTTGACTCTTAAAAAGTGAAGAAGAACTTTCAATTTTCAATCAAATGAGCCCTCTCTAAAGTTTATACGAGCAACCATTCCATTAGAAATAATATGAAGGATTCGGATAATCCTTAAATTACAACCCTTGCCCTGAGGGCTTTGGGGGAGTTGTAATCCTCAAAGACTTAATTCCCAGAACTTAAAACTACGTTTATTAAAATGGCTGTCTTAAAAATTTTGATTGGATGTGTTGTGAAGCGTTATTTGTGGTATTTGGAGGTTGTAGTCGTAGATGCCTTTATTCTCCCTTTATAGGGGAGATAAACTCTGGCCCTAAGGTAATTAAACTTTGGTAGCGTGCCTTAGACTATGACCGAACTAATGAGGCGTTCCGACTGGGTATGTTCGAGAGGCTAAAAATAGATCGTAGAGAGTTTGTCTAAAATACAATACTTTTATTCATTTAACATATAATATAATCGGATATATTCTGTCTACTGGGACTGGCTGTCCCAAGTATACCATAAGTCTCAAAAAAACAACAATAATATATAAATAGATACTTAGACACTTACAATGATAAGACAAAGTCCCAAAGTATTTCTAAAACAACGGACCAGAGGTCAGTCCGGCATAAAGCTAGTATAAGATCTTCCCTTCCGATAAAATGTATCTTGTAGACATTTTTATCAACCACACCTTCCCACGTAATCGCTAGGAAGTGGTAATTTCTCATTTTCCCATTAAACAGAAACTTAGCAGGATATGTTCCTTATCTTAATAAAAAGTTGTATTTCAAAACTTCATATTTGCGTCTTATATATTTTTCCTAAATTAATAATTAACTAAATTAGAAAGCTTTACCACAATACTCCCCATTTAAAGAAGAATTGTCCCAATTCTCAATATTTTACTTTTAAAACAACTTAATTTCGTTTACAGCTATTTTGCTGCCATCTTTGGGTCATTGTGTGCATATATCCTCAATGGGTTTCCTTACGGTCATGTTTCTGGTCCAATATAGGCCATGTTCTTTTCTGTCGAAGGATTTCAATTTGAAATTCATCCTTGTTTCTCTTTTTCTCTGTCTCTAGGACTGACAATTTCTCTTTTACCCTATTCATATGCATCTTCTGTTTTACTTGACCCCAAGCGGCTTAAACATAATATTAGTGGTTTTGCTTAAATTAGATTTATATTAGAAAAGTTTTATGAATTTTTTGAGTTTAAATTTAATTTCCAGTAATAATTTAATTTATCTTTGTGATTTGGTTGATATACCGTTTATTTTTTTGTTTTAGAAATGCCTTGGTTAAATTACATATACTATTATTGACTTTTAAATTTTCACATATTTTTTTTTTCAGCACGAAGCATTTTCACATATTTCAATAACATAAGCCATTTGGCTATGTAGCACATTTTCGAGGCATAAGTTAAGTTCTGTTTATATCTCACTTTCTGAGGAACTTGTTGTAAAGTTTGTATTACTGCTATAGTTCCCAAAATTTCAGTTTACTGAGTAAGTGATGATAGTCTCAGGATATATTTGAAGTGTATTTGAAATGTGATACTTTAAAAAAAAGTGTCAAAGACATGATTGAGAAATGGATCCAAAAAGATGTTATGAAAAATTTGATTTCAAAAAAAATTACCTAAGGCTGTATCTAAAATAAATATTCACATTAGTATGCATATAAAGCATAAAATTTTACATATATAGTAGAAAGAAAAACTCAATTTTGTAAAGTTTAATTCTTTTCATTACTTTTCTCTCTTTTAATTACTCCAAAAATAATATCTCGCTTAAATCGAAACGTTATGTTTCTTGCTGGATCATTCTTTTCAATCTTAATACTTAACTGATTATTTTACAAAAAAAAATTATTAATACTTTGACTCGAGGTCAAACATTTACATAAACATTAAATCACTAATTAAAAACATAGTATATAAACAAGCATTGTGTAATAAACTTAGACAAGCATTGTTAAGTAACGAAAGTTATATACAACATTTATCCAAAAATACATTTGGTTAAAGTTTTAAAAGTTATTTTAAAACACTATAGTAATTTAAATATACACATAGCATTTTTTTTTCAAAGTAAATTTCTCAAAAAGCAACACTAAAATGTTTTATAACTCTTTTTTTTTCCATTAGCAAAACGCTCAAAATACCAATTTAATTACAATCAAAAGTATTACTACTGTCATAGCAAAGAATTAGCTCCACTATTTATCATAAATTACTCTTTTACTTTCATATTTATGCACTCGTAGTGCCAACCGTTGTCTGCGGTTGCAGATAAAAGTTCTTTTTTTTAAATTAATTAATTTCTTTGCGAGAGATTATGGTTTCGTGCAGACAGGGGTTCTTACATGCTTCCCTCTGGGGTTTGATGTTTCCTATAATACCAATATTTAAAAACATATTTAATCAATCCCATAATCATTAAAGCAGCTAGGAAATATCCTCAAGTTCAGGCTAATAGGCCTTTATAATAAGTGGTTCTTTCCTCTTCCGGCTAGGTAAGTCTTTTTTTTCCGGGGAGCGATTTATTTTTCATATCTTAGTAACACGAGTTTGCAAACATAATTACAGTTCTATGCGCTATGATGCGCAAAAAAATCACACTACGTCTATGCGCTACGCGCTACGTGTGCTCAAGGGTTGTCAAAAACCTGAGACAAGTTTTTTTGCATAATACTAGGTTTAACTGTAGTAATTCACATATTCAAGGTTTATCCTTTTCTAAAAGAATATATATCTTTTTTTCAAAATTATATTCAACAATAGCTAAATTTGTAGCTTGAGAATCAGTTTGAAAAAGCTTGAGATGGAATTTTCTGACTTTTTACCTTCTTGTTGTCACCTCAGTAATATCTATTTGGTGCTTGATCACCATAAAAATCGTCTGGTAGGTTCAACAGCAGTTTTCCTTGTGATTCTGTTCAATCTAATAGGTTTATTAAGAACACGAGACACTACAATATATTATGTATATCTACACTTTTTATTTGTAGCTAAAATCTTCCCATAGGCTTTTACCTTCAGTAAAAAAGTGGTTCTTTTCCAAGAAATATATCCTTATCTCCATATTTCTTTTTTTTATGTACGGTAGTTTTTTTTAAGACATTTAATTGAACCTAACTGTTTTCGCTTTAACTTCTCAACTTTATATGTTATTGCCTTAAATTTCGACCAACTTGTGTCCTTTTGTCACCCAATTTATTTTACTTCATTTCCCTCTGGCTATATTTTTAACTTGAGCCCTTTTTTTCTTTTTTTTTTCGATATTTCAATGAAGCCTAAGGGTTTTTTCAAGTCTTTTCTGCTTTTTCAGTAAAATATATCTTTTTTTTTAAAGCCTATATTTATATATTCCATGTCCTTTTTCAGTAACCTTAACAAGTTTTTATGCTGATTGCGCTTTATGATCAAATTCATTATCTCCATATTTCTAAGAGGTGGGGGGTGTCTAATTTTTGCAACCTGTATTTTTTTGAAATTATTCAATTTTTTTCTTCTAAAGTTTTTGTGTTAGAAAAGTACCGAAGTTTTTCAGCTAATTTTTTTTAACACTTTTAATTAAGTTTTGCCTTGCATTTGCTAGTTCTCATTTTTTCCTTAAAATGCAATTTTTACGATATATTGGTTGCCAATTTTGTCCTAGCTTTAAATACTATTTTATTTGCCAAAGAAAGAGAGGCAATAATTCCCTTGCAAGGCTAAATAACTTTGAATTCGGTGCTCCGTATCTGCGGTTTATTGATAAGCTTTTATCTGGGAGAATTATAAGAATTAATTTATGTTCATTACTGCGAGTTTTTTGTTGTGAAATGTTATATTTTATTTTCAAATAAAAAGTGGATACGTTTAGTTTCTGTTAGGGTTCGACGGCTTGGGATTTGGGTGTTTGGGTTGGCACAGGTGAAAACCAATTGTTTAATCTAGGGATCTCTTGTGCCAATTCGTTTTCTCAGATCCAATATATCGCTAGAGTTAAAATTATTATCTTGAACTACTGTGGTTTTCTTGTGACGTTGGGGTTAATTTTTGGCCGATTTTTAATGGATTTTGTCGTTGGCTTTTACCTCCTGGTAAGTTTTTTTTTTTTTTTTTTTTTTTTTTTTTTTTTAAGGTTATACCTAATTTATTTCAATTTTTTTCGCTTTTCGTTTCCTTTACCTAGCACTCTTTTTGCTTTCTAAGCTTATTCTAAGTTTTGCTTAAACCTTTATAGCGCTTCTTTAAAATTTCTTCTTTTTTTTTCTTTTTACCATTTGTAACTAATAAAAAAATATTCTCTTAGACTATAACTAATTATAATAAGATTACAGCTAGCTTGTACATGTCCGGATTCATGTAAACTCTCGCTGTATTTTCCTATTATTATTATTTTTTTTTTATTTCTTCAAAACAATTTTTTCTTCTAAATTCGACTAAAAGTGTCACCTCAAAGACTCAAAGGTTAGTAGACGCATTGTATGTACTTAACAATTAGAGGCTAGCAGTGGATGAGCTCAACTCTAAATTTTCGAGCTGTCAATGACCCTATTTTCGAATACTAACCTTCGTTTGGTTTTTTTTTTTATTATCCCCCCTTCAAATATATATTTGAGGAAAACTTGATGTTATCTATGTACCGATTAAAAAAGAAAATATAGATATTTCTTTAGTGGCTTTTATACTCGTTTGATTTTTATTTAATATTTATTTTTTTTGTTATTATTGTTTTACTTAAATATTACTCTGCTGGGGCCTGTTCTTGTTCTGCCTTTCTCCGTTTCATGGTCCGAGTTCTGGACTCCAAATTTTTATTTTTTTTGTATATAATGTTGTCAAGCTTTACCGTGTTTTTTAATGTGTGGCTTACAAAGCTCTGAGTCCGAGTGTTGTTTTATTGCCTCGTCAAATATCTTTAATCTTTGTTTGTCTTGATGTTTGACCTTTTTCATAGGTGATTAAGCAACTTATGCGGCTGACAAAGGAAGTTTTTGTTGCCTTTTTTTTTTATTTACTGTTCTCCATAGTGTTTATCTCAAAGAAGGTTTTCTGAATGATGGCCCAGACTTAGACATATTGGCTTCTGTCGAAGAAGTTCTGTTGTCATATTCTGTTTGATGGTGTCTTTTAGATCGCGTTTGTTCCAAAAGCCATTTTTGTGCTATGACTGTAGGTGAGTCTATTGTAAGAAAATCAGATAATTCTTTGGTTTCTTCCAATCTTTCTTCCTCTTTGGATTTAACCTCTGGTTTATTACGTCTTAAACCAGTAGGTTTTGTTTGAGGCTGTTCTCTGTCGCTTTCATCGCTAGTATCCGATGAATATTGAACTTTTCCTTTTTTCTCTTGTTTGTTGTGGAAAGTTTACAGCCAAGACTGGGCGAAATGTTCCTTCCACTTCTCCCAACTGCTGTGGTTGTTAAAAAAGTCATAAAATTCATACGGTTATCTGATATATACTGGTGAGATCGTGTGTTCTCTTTCTCCTTCTGAATGTATAGGCTCTGTTTTCCACAGTTTTGAAAAATCTTCCTTTTTCATTCTATTATGGTGCACTGTTTTTTCCTTTTTCTTGTACTGATGCTTTAAAACATATGTTAAGCTATTTGTTAGAATTTTCAAAATCCTATAGGTCTCTCCCATTTCGGTTTTAACTTTTTGTTCATTCCAGATTTGTTTCGTAACCATAAACCAAATCTACAAAGTAGTCACTTGTTTTATTTTTGTTTGTTGTGTCATATGTTTCTTTTTGTTCTGTTTTTGCATCTTCCAGATTGTCTTTAACTTGTTCCATAGCTTTTTTCATTCGCATCACCATCTCTTGCTTATATTGGTCTAGGTTGTAAATTATTCTGTCATTTTGTATTTCATCTAAACAAATTCTGGGATCTCTTATGTGTTGCAAAAAAATGGCGTTTCTTTTAAGGTACGTGAAAAAGCCGTTTTTATTGCAAAGACTACAAATGGTAAATGTTCATCCCAATTTTCATTTTCCTCTCTTGCATGTATTCCCAGCATGTAAGCTAATTCCCTATGCTTACGTTCAACCTTCCCATTAGCTGCTGCCAGGCAAGACGAGGTAAACCATCGTCTAACCCCCATCTATGCTGTAATTTCGTCTAATAATTTGGCTCTAAAACATGGCCCGTTGTCACTAAGTAAAATTCTAGGGAAAATCCCGTGTTCCATAACTAGGTGACTTACCAAAACTTTCGTAATGGTTTTTGTCTTCATCTTTAATTGGAAAAGCGTATAAATATGAATTAAAAAGGTCTACTATAGTGAGTACACACTTGTTTCCTTTCCTGGTAACTGGTAAACTTCCCCCGAATCCTCAAACGTGTATTGACATTATTTCTCTTACCGCTGAAGGGGTGGGGTATTGCCTTAATTCAGCCCTAGTGGTATTTGGTGGCGACTTTTGTTTGACGCACTCTTGGTAGCTTTGTATAAAAGCTTTTACTTTGGAGTACATTTTTGGAAAATTAAAATTTCCCTTCAGTCTCCCCATAGTTTTTGCTTCTCCCATGTGACAGCCAATCGTTGCATGTGCCATCTGTAATACTTCTCCTTCCAGAGATTTTGGAATCACTGGAATAATTTTTAAGTCATTTTTTCTATATTCTTGCGATGGTCTGCGGTATCTTACTAGAAGATTTTTACTGTCGTCCAGATCAAAATTATCTAAGTCTTTTAAAAAATGTTTAAAGTGCTCTGGCAGTTCCGTTCGTCTTGATAAAAAGGATTTCATTGCTAGACAAAAATCATCTTTATTTTGATGCTTCGAAATATTTTCATTAGACAGTATTTCTACCCCTTCCAGTTCGTTCTGGATGGTTGCTATCACATTTTCTTTCTTATCTGGATTTCGTGATAAATAGTCTGGTAAAATATTTGTACGGCCCTTTATATATATTTGGGTATATGAATATGCTTGCAGACGGAGTATCCACCGTGTCAGCCGGGCTGAAGTATTTTGCATCGTATGTAGCCAAACTAATGATTTTTGGTCTACTCGTAAAATAAATTTTTTTCCAAGTAAAAATTGTCGAAAATATTCTGTAAATACTATACTGCTAAACACTCCCTTTCAACTGTCGAGTATTTTTTTTTCTGCTTCCGTCAGTGACCTACTGGCTAATTGAACTATTGATTTTACTCCTTCAGAATTAATGTTTAATAATATGGCCCCGATACCGTACCCCGAAGCATCTGTTTGCAAACAGAAGTCTTGTGACAAATCTGGTAGTTTTAGTATTGGTGCCAGTTTTAATTGCCTTTTTATTTCATTTAGTGCTTGTTTTGCTTCCGCTGGACATTCGAATTTACCTTATTTCTTTAAAAGGTTCGCCAAAGGTTGTGCTGTTGTGGCATAATTTTTAATATATCGTCTGAAATAGCTTAATAACCCACAAACTGATCTGCAGCTTTTTTGATCTTTAGGAGGCTGTAAATTTTCTATGACTGTAAATTTTTCTGGATTTGGTGAAATAGTACCTTGGTTTATCAGGTGTCCAAGAAATACTAATTTTGGTACCACTATTTTTAACTTTTCTGGTTTTAATTTTAAGCCTGCTTTTTAAACTATTCCAGTATTTTTCTAAGTCCGACCAAGTGGTCTTCCAAGTTTTCATTAAACAGAATTATATCATCTAAATAAGCCAAGGTATCTTTTTTCCTTCCTGGTTCGTTTTCTTTTAACACCAAATTCATTAGGCAACTAAAACAATTTGGACTAAATGATAAATCAAATGGTATACGTTCAAACGTGAACGTTCTCCCATCGTCTAAGATTACTGTAGCCTTATGCTTAGTTTCTGCATCTAAAGCGATTTGCCAATATCCTGCTATTAAATCAAAACTAGTGTAATATTTTGAACCCCCTAATGAATCTAAAATCGAATCAATTCTTGGCAACTTCATCACGTCTTTAATCGTGACGGTGTTTAGTGATCTAAAGTCTATACATAGTCTCCAGGTGTTATCTTTTTTTCTGACTATTACTAATGGAAAGCACCAATTACTAATGCTTTCTTTAGTTATACCCTAATCTTTCATTTCTTTTATTTGGCTTTCTAGCCATGGCTTTAAATGATAAGGTGTCTTATACGGTGACTTTTTGATTAGAGGGCCCTCTGTTGATATCTTGTGCGGGATTAAGTGAGTTAATCCGTAATCTGCTTTGTGTCTTGCAAAAGTCCATTTAAAATCCCAAAGAATATTTTCAACCCTAGTTTTTACGTTTTCCGATAAAGGTTTTAAACCAAATTGTTGCAAAAAATCCGTTTTCGTCATTCCATACTCTTCTTGTGGTTGCGGTTTAGTGAGCATAAATTTTCGTGGCTAGTGAAGCTAATGCTTTATTCTTGACCGCTTCTAGGTTTTATTTGCTAATCCAAAATTTTTTTTACTTGTCAAAGCTATATCTGGCTGAGTTTTATTTTAGCATTAATGAGATTTAATGTTTTTAAGTACGCTACAAACTTTTAAATTCTTATAACTTGATTTATCACGAAAATCATTGGGTATTCTTTTATGGTGTACCCCCCTATCACGGCATCTATTGTTTTAACCTTTCTTTCTTTTTCATTTAATGTAACTAGAACTTGAGCTGTCGTTCCCCCTTCTATTGTGATTTTTCCGCTTATTTTTAGGTTATAATTCGAATCTTCACTTTCTTTATTTGTTGTTACGTAAATTTGCCTATTATTTTCATTTGTCTGGTTCATTTTTACTGTGTATGATATGAGCTCCCATACCATCTCATATTTTTTAATGGTATATACACCTAGAGTGCATAAAAATGGTAGCTGCCTGCATATTATTTCTGTTACCGTTATTTCTTTATCTCCTGCACTAAATGTCAACGGACATTCTCCCAAAATTGTCAGCTTGTGCCCTGTCACTGATGTTAGGGTATTTTGACATCTGCTTACTCGATTTTTGACACTAGGAGGAAACCTATTAAAAACTTCCTCTCGAATTAATTATTTAGATGCGCCTGCATCTAGTAAACATGGTAAATTTTGAAAACACTCAATTTTAAAACAACGCAGAATTGTTAGCTTATTATTATTTGCATTTGTATCACAACATTTTAAACTATATAGGGGTCTTTGTAAGGAAACAGCTCTGTCGACCCTGACAGGCTTGTTTCTCCGTTAAAAAGCCCACGGTTTGGCCCAAAATTTCTGGGATTATCCCAGTTTTCTTCAGCGCTGCTACTTTGACCCTGGGCATTATCAACCGTAAGCCTTCTAGGCCTGAATTCAGGAATATTATTATGTGTTTGCCAAGTATTATTTGTTCCCTGCCTTTCTAAATTTTTGTCCCCCTGCGTTCTGAAATGGTGTTTTGTTTTGTATGTCTAGCCTTCTTTGGGTATTTTATGCCAGCAGTCTGCCGCATAGTGATTTGGTTTGCCACAATTATAGCAATTGAATCTTTTCCTATATTGCTTGGTAATTTTCCCTTCCTCGTGGGGTCTATATCTATTTCTATATATTCTTGACCTGCCACCATTTGCTCTATAATTTTCCTCAGGAGGAGGAGGTGGGTGTCCATAATACTTGGTATTCCATGTCATTAAGGATCTAATACCATGGGATTGGTCGTCAAATGGGGAGGAGTCAGTCCATGGTGGGAAGGATTGGCCTTCCTCGTGCCTTTTTGGTTCACGATTCGGCTCCTCAAAGTTCATCCTCTTCTGTCCCCTTTCATATTTTTACTTTCTTGGGCTCCTGTGTTATTTATTGACATCTGATCAAGCCTTTTCATAGCCTCGTCAATTTTTACCTCTGTTTCGACTAGTATTATAGCCTGCTCTAAATTTTCAGGCTTCCGCGATAATATTAGTCTTAATAACTTTTTCGGTAACCCTTGGTTAAAAGTATGTAGTTGTACTTTTTGTGCTGTCTTGTCATTTCCTACTTTCTCTAATTGTAAACACACGGATCTAAAAATTTTGTCTTCATATTCCCTGATACTAGTTGAGGTATTGAATGTGACTACCTCTGTTCTCAGCCTCTCGGAGATGATTGTCTCAATGAATCTTTTTTTAAAAGATTCAATTAGAGTACTGATGTCCTTGGGCTCATTTTCCTTAATTGCCTCAAAATGTTTAAGGGTGCTTCACTTTAATCTGGCTTCAACGCATTGCTCTTTGACCTTATTCTCAAATGACTCAGTTAGTTCGTCGAAAATTTTTAATTTTTCGATAAACTTATCTATATCTGAATTTCCCGCATATTCTGGTATAATTTTTGCAATTTCAAGTACTGTTGATAGGGAAGTCATTTTTTCCTCTGGTAAAGCCATTTTATTTCAATCTACTATTTTTATCTAGCCCTCTCGATCCAGTTTTTCTAGTGACCACCAGTTGTTGTGAAGTGTTATTTTGGTATTCGAGGGTTGTAGTCGTAGATGCCTTTATTCACCCTTTATAGGGGAGATAAACTCTGGCCCTAAGGTAATTAAACTTTGGTAGCGTGCCTTAGACTATGACCGAACTAATGAGGCGTACCGACTGGGTATGTTCAAGAGGCTAAAAATAGATCGTAGAGAGGTTATCTAAAATACAATACTTTTATTCATTTAACATATAATACAATCGGATATATTCTGTCTACTGGGACTGGCTGTCCCAAGTAGACCACAAGTCTCAAAAAAACAACAATAATATATAAATAGATACTTAGACACTTACAATGATAAGACAAAGTCCCAAAGCATTTCTAAAACAACGGACCAGAGGTCAGTCCGGCATAAAGCTAGTATAAGATCTTCCCTTCCGATAAAATGTATCTTTTATACATTTTTATCAACCACACCTTCCCACGTAATCGCTAGGAAGTGGTAATTTCTCAATTTCCCGTTAAACAGAAACTTAGCAGGATATGTTCCTTATCTTAATAAAAATTGGTATTTTAAAACTTCATATTTGCGTCTTATATATTTTTACTAAATTAATAATTAACTAAATTAGAAAGCTTTACTACAGATGTGTGGGGAAAAGGTTTGGCGTGAGAGGGGGGTTAGTTGCCCTCAAATTACTTTCGAATATTACAAAGGGCACTAGCTCTCGGAATTTCCAATCGAATGAGCCTTTTTTGAAGTTTCTACGACACCGCCTTCTATAAAAACCTTATATGCCCCCAGGACATAACTTAAAACCCTTGCCCTGAGGATAGTGGGGGATTGTCCTCCTCAATAACATATTTTCTATCTGAAAATCAACTACGCTGAACAAAATGGCTAATTCAAAATTTCTATTGGATGTGTTTGGGGGAATGATGGGCGTCGGAAGGGGGGCTAGTTGCCCTCCAATCACTTTCGACTTTTAAAAAGGGCACTAGCCCTTTGAATTTCCAATTGAATGTGCCTGTTTTGAAGTTTCTACGATAACGCCTTCAATAAAAACCTTATATGCCCCCAGGGCATAACTTAAAACTCTTGCCCTGAGGGTTGAGGGGGAGTTTCCTCCTCAAAAATATATTTTCTATCTGGATATCAACTACACTGAACAAAATGGCTATCTCAAAAGTTTGATTGGATGTGTTTGGGGAAATGGTGGGCGTGGGAGGGGACTAGTTGCCCTCCAATCACTTTCGACTATTAAAAAGGGCACTAGCCCTTTAATTTACAATCGAATGAGCCTGTTTTGAAGTTTTTGCGACAACGCCTTCTATAAAAACCTTATATTCCCCCAGGGCATAACTTAAAACCCTTGCCCTGAGGGTTGTGAGGGAGTTTCCTCCTCAAAAACATATTTTCAATCTGGAAATCAACTACGCTGAAAAAAAATGGCTATCTCAAAATTTTGATTGGATGTGTTTGGGGGAGTGATGGACGAAGGGGGGGGGGATAGTTGCGCTCCAATCTCTTTTGACTACTAAAAAGGGCACTATCCCTTTGAATTTCCAATCGAATGAGCCTTTTTTGAAGTTTCTATGACAACTCCTTCTATAAAAACCTTATATGACCCCAGGGCATAACTTGAAACCCTTGCCTTGAGGGTTGTGGGGGATTGTCCTCCTCAAAAACATTTTTTTATCTGAAAATCAACTACACTGAACAAAATGGCTATCTTAAAATTTTGATTGGATGTGTTTGGGGGAATGACGGGTGTGGGGGGGGAGGGGGCTAGTTGCCCTCCAATCACTTTTGACTAATAAAAAGGGCACTATCCCTTTGAATTTTCAATCAAATGAGCCTTTTTTGAAGTTTCTACGACAACACCTTCTTTAAAAACCTTATATGCCCCCAGGGCGTATCTTAAAACCCTTGCCCCGAAGGTCCTGGGGGAGTCTCCTCCTCAAAAACATATTTTCTATCTGGAAATCAACTACGCTGAACAAAATGGCTATCACAAAATTTTGATTGGATGTGTTTGGGGAAATGATGGGTGTGGGGGGGGGGGGGCTAGTTGCCCTCCAATCACTTTCGACTATTAAAAAGGGCACTAGCCTTTTAATTTCCAGTCGAATGAGCCTGTTTTGAAGTTTCTACGACAACGCCTTCTATAAAAACCTTATATGCTCCAGGGCATAACTTAAAACCCTTGCCCTGAGGGTTTCGGAGGAGTGTCCTCCTCAAAAATATATTTTCTGTCTGGAAATCAACTACGCTGAACAAAATAGTTATCTGAAAACTTTGATTGGATGTGTTTGGGGAAATGATGGGCGTGGGGGGGGGGGGGGAGGAGGCTAGTTACACTCCAATCACTTTCGACTATTAAAAAGGGCCCAAGTCCTTTAATTTCCAATCGAATGAGCATGTTTTGAAGTTTCTACAACAACACCTTCTATAAAAACCTTATATGCCCCCAAGGCATAACTTATAACCCTTGCCCTGAGGGTTGTGGGGGAGTATCCTCCCTAAAAATATATTTTCTATCTGGAAATCAACTACGCTGAACCAAAATGGCTATCTCAAAATTTTGATTGGGTGTGTTTGGGGGAATGATGGGCGTGGGAGGGGGGGGGGGCTAGTTGCCCTCCAATCACTTTCGACTATTAAAAAGGGCACTAGCCCTTTAATTTCTTATCGAATGAGCCTGTTTTGAAGTTACGACAACGCCTTTTATAAAAACCTTATATGCCCCCAGGGCATAACTTAAAACCCTTGCCCTGAGGGTTGTGGGAGAGTGTCCTCCTCAAAAATATATTTTTTATGTGGAAATCAACTACGCTGAACAAAATGGCTATCTCAAAGTTTTGATTGGATGTGTTTGGGGGAAGGATGGGTATAGGAGGGGGGGCTATTTTCCCTCTAATCACTTTCGACTATTAAAAAGGGCACAAGCCCATTGAATTTCCAATTGAATGAGCCTTTTTTAAAGTTTCTAGGGCAACGCCTTCTATAAAAACCTTAGATGCCCCCAGGGCATAACTTAAAACTCTTGCCCTGAGTGTTGTGGGGGAGTGTTCTCCTCAAAAACATATTTTCTATCTGGAAATCAACTACACTGAACAAAATGGTTATTTCAAAAGTTTGATTGGATGTGTTTGGGGAAATGATGTTCGTGGGGGGGGGGGGGCTAGTTGCCCTCCAATCACTTTTGACTATTAAAAAGGGCACTAGCCCTTTAATTTACAATCGAATGAGCCTGTTTTGAAGTTTCTACGACAACGCCTTCCATAAAAACCTTATATTTCCCGAGGGCATAACTTAAAACCTTTGCCCTGAGGGTTGTGGGGGAGTGTCCTCCTCAAAAATATATTTTCAATCTGGAAATCAACTACGCTGAACAAAAATGGCTATCTCAAAATTTTGATTGGATGTGTTTGGGGGAGTGATGGACGTAAGAGGGGGGGCTAGTTGTCCTCCAATCACTTTCGACTATTAAAAAGGGCACTATCCCTTTGACTTTTCAATCGAATGAGCCTTTTTTGAAGTTTCTATGACAACACCTTCTATAAAAACATTATATGACCCAAGGGCGTATTTTAAAACCCATGCCCTGAAGGTTCTGGGGCTGTGTCCTCCTCAAAAATATATTTTCTATCTGGAAATCAACAACGCGGAACAAAACGGCTATCTCAAAATTTTGATTGGATGTGTTTGGGGAAATGATGAGCGTGGGGGGGGGGGGGGCTAATGCCACTCCAATCATTTTCGACGATTAAAAAGGGCACTAGCCTTTCAATTTCCAGTCGAATGAGCCTGTTTGGAAGCTTATATGACAACGCCTTCTATAAGAACCTCATATGCCCCAGGGCACAACTTAAAACCCTTGCCTTGAGGGTTGTGGGGGAGTTTCCTCCTCAAAAATATATTTTCTATTTGGAAATTAGCTACGCTGAGCAAAATGGTTATCCGAAAACTTTGATTGGATGTGTTTGGGGAAATGATGGGCGTTGGGGGGGGAGGGGGCTAGTTACACTCCAATCACTTTTGACTATTAAAAAGGGCACTAGTCCTTTAATTTCCAATCGAATGAGCCTGTTTTGAAGTGTCTACGACAACGCCGTCTATAAAAAACTTATATGCCCCCAGGGCATAACTTATAACCCTTGCCCTGAGGGTTGTGGGGGAGTATCCTCCCTAAAAATATATTTTCTATCTGGAAATCAACTACGCTGAACCAAAATGGCTATCTCAAAATTTTTATTGGATGTGTTTGGGGGAATGATGGGCGTGGGGGGGGGGCCAGTTGCCCTCCGATAATTTTCGACTATTAAAAATGGCACTAGCTCTTTAATTTCCAATCGAATGAGCCTGTTTTGAAGTTACGACAACGCCTTTTATGAAAGCTTATATGCCCCCAGGGCATAACTTAAAACCCTTGCCCTGAGGGTTGTGGGGGAGTGTCCTCGTCAAAAAAAAATATTTTCTATCAGGAAATCAACTACGCTGAACAAAATGACTATCTGAAAATTTTGATGGGATGTGTTTGGAGAAAGGAGGGGCGTGGGGGGGGAGGGGAGGCTAGTTACACTCCAATCACTTTCGACTATTAAAAAGGGCACTAGCTCTTTAATGTCCAATCGTATGAACCTGTTTCGAAGTTTCTACGGCAACAGTTTCTATAAAAACCTTATCTGCCCCAGCGCATAGATACACCTCCGGGCCCTAAAGCCGTCAAGTAGGTACTCACATCAAAATATGAAGTCTATCTTTAAACCGATTGCGCCGAACAAACTATTTAACTAAACCTTGTGTTGGGATGTTTTTTTAGAACGAATGGGCGTGGGGGGGCGAGTTGCCTTCCAATTATGTTTGACTATTAAAAGGCCACTAGAACTCTCTATTTCCAATCGAATGAGCCCCCTTTGAAGCTTCTACGACGACCCTTTCCATATGAAGTGCCTCTGTGAAAAAAATAAAAAAATAAAACTTTGGAGCCGTATGGCCTTTACTATAGGCAACGCTACAGCGTTGCCTCTGATAGTATAGAATAGCGGTAGCACTACTAGCAGTAGTAGCATTAACTTACTGCCTTTTATTCAGTTGAACATCCTTCTCATCAAGTCCTAGAAGTTTCAACTTAATACAATTAGCCATTGCTATGACATTGCTGATATATCCTTTTGATAACCTGTATGTTCATATGCTTCTTGAAATTTGCATCTCAATGCATTCATGAGATACACTATTTTGACAATGTACATGCACATAATGTCTTTTGATTTATTTCAAATTTCCCCTTAATACTGTAAATAGAGTAGTGTGGTAGTACTAGTGGTGGTAGTTGTAGTAGTATTGATAGCATGCAAATATTGCCTTTTTGATCATCTCCTCTATTACTTCTTAAATTTTCCAAATTAATATACTCAGCTATTCCTGTGTTGCACCCTTTTGACAATCCGTATGCACATAACGTGTTTTGATTTAGTTCAACACTCCCCTCAATATTCTCTGAAAGGCTCACCTGAATACCCTTTGTCTTCTTGGAAATTAAAGCTCAGACATGCATACCTTTCTCTATGACATATACTATATGTAAACAATGAACGAATTGCCTAACTTACAGCCTTTGTCCTGAGGACTCTGGGGAGGTTGACATCCCTAATACTGGACCTTTCAACAATATTGAATAAAATAGCTGTCTTAAACTTTCGATCGCATATGTTTTGGGGGTTCATGTCCCTCCATTTACTTTTGACTCTTAAAAAGGGCACTAAATCTTCCGACTTCCAATCAAAAAAGTCCATCCAATCCAAAGTTTATACAACTACCCGTTCAATAAAAGCCTTATATGCCCCGCGGCATAACTTACAACTCTTGCCCCTGGGCTCTGGGGGATTGTGTTCACCCTAAAGACATTGTTATATGATTGTTGGACTATTGGTAACAAAATGGCTATCTCACAGTTTCAATTGAATGTGTTTTGGGAAATGAGGATGTCAGGGAGGAGGGCTAGTTGCTCTATAATTTTTTACTTTTAAAAGGGAACTAAAACTATAAATTTCATATCAAATGAGCCTCCTTTGAAGTTCGCATGACCACCCCTTCCATAAAAACCTTATATGCCCCTGGGGCATATAGTACAACCCTTGTCCCCAAACTCTGGGGGATTGTGTCAACCCCCAAGGTCTTGTTATATGATCTTTGGACTATTTTTGAACAAATGGTTATCTCAAAATTTCTATCGGATGCATTTGCGGGAGAATAAAGCGTAAAGGGGGGGGGGGAATTGGCTCTCCCCGATCACTTAGATTTTTAAATGGAACCAGAACATCTGGTTTCCAGTCAAATGAGCCTCCTCCTGAGTTTATACGAGCACCCTTTCTCTAAAAACATCATTTGCCCCCGAGCATAACTTATAACCCTTGCGCTGAGGGCTCTGAAGGGGGTAATCCTCAAAGACATAATTTCCAGACCTTTAAACTACGCTGAACAAACTGGCTATCTCTAAACTTTGAGGATATGTGTTTTGGGAATTGATTGGTGCGGGAAAGGGCTTGTTGCCCTCCAATTACTTTTGGATATTAAAATTACCCTTTCAATTTACAGTCAAATGAGACTTTTTTGCAGTTTCTACGACAAAAAATGGCCATCTCAAAATTTCTGCCACATACATTTTGGGAAAATACGAGGTGCGGGGGGATATCCATCCTCCGATTACTTTAAATCTTAAAAAGGGTACTAGAACTTCTTATTACCAATCCAGTGATCCTGTCCGAAGTATATACGACCACCTTTTCTTATAAGAAAACCTATGCCCCAAGGTTTAACATACAACCCTCGCCCCAAGGGTGGCGATGGGGGGTTGTCTATCCTCAAAGACATAATTTCTGGACCTCTTAAATACGCTGAACAAAATGGCTATCTGAAAATTTGGATTAGATGTGTTTGGGGAAATGGTGGGCGTGTGAGGGGGGCTAATTTCCCTCCAATCACATTTGACTATTAAAAAGGGTGCTAGCCCCTTCTACTTCCAATCGAATGAGCCTTTTTCGAAGTTTTTGCGACAACAAAAGGTCATCTCAGAATTTCTGTAAGTTGCATTTCGGGAAAATACAAGGTGCGGATGGAAGTGTATCCACCCTCCGATCATTCTGAATCTTAAAAAGTGCACTAGAACTTCTAATTACCAATCCAATGAGTCTTAAAAAGGGCACTAGCCCTTTCAATTTCCAATTGAATGAGCCCTTTTCGAAGTTTCTGCGACAACTCCTTCGATACGAAGTGCCCTGGTCTAAAACCAAAAATAAATCAATAATATATTGTGCCCACATCGTCTTTACATAGGCAGGGCCAGCGCACTGCCTATGATTCCAAATATATAAAATTCACCAAGTTCAATTTTACTCATCAAAAGCTACAATCCTGAAAAAATTGCCTGATTTTAGAAAAAGGCAGAGACAACCCCAAAGAGTCAGTTGGTCTTAATGAAAATCACCTCATTAGATTCAGCATAATTAAGAACCCTACTATAGCTCCTATACAAAGAGTTTGGGAAACTATAACTATAAAATTCCATACTCTTTGCTCCTATATACAAAAACGTAGAGTTTGGCTGTTTTCTCAACTGAGAGGCCACAGATGCATGTTCATTTTTATTTAGTTCTTTCCGCAAAGGTGATCCTATGAAGCCATTCGCCCACGAGGATCAGGGGAGGACTCATTTCAACAGAAATTGTAAGTTCTATTGCCCTTTACATGTTTCAAAAATTATGCCACGGGAAGATGGCGTCTTCTGCCATTTTGTGGCATCAAACTACGATTTTGCCCCGAAGATGACCAATTGCCCCGTAGTTACTATTGATTGAGGCTTCAGATTAAATAATGTATGGCAATGCATCCTTTTCTGAAAAGTCGTGTACTTGTTAGTATGGCTATTTATCTTTATCCTTTATTCAACTAAGTTGATTAGCTTGATTTGTTGTGAAATTTTGTTTAGTGATGTATGATTGGGTATCACCTATTGTGAATGAAGTGCGGTGGGTCCTAATGTAAATGGGGGAGGGCAAATGCCTAAAGGAGTCTTTTTTAATATCCAAATCGTCAAAATCTCAATTAGCCTTCAGATAAATATAGAAGGGGCGGAATTAACCTCTGAACACCCTTCAGTTAAACCAAAGCCTAAATACGGAATCTGGGGTGGGTCAATACAACAAGAAATGCATCCCTTAGCCAAACCTTAGAGATTGCAAACACACCCTTTAGACATTCGGGATGCACATAGTGTCCTTTAACCAAAGCTTTAAATTCAACATTAACTACCCAAAATTTCCTGGAAGCTTAAACTCAATACCCTTAGTTGATCTTAAGATATCGTATATTTAACTTTAAAGCAATGTGGAAGGACTTAGTGTCCTTCAATTTAGTTAAACTCAGCCCTCAACCATCCGCAGTAGCTTCAATTTGACATCTTTAGCCATTATTGAAATATTACAAATGTTTTCTTTTAGCAAACTAGATGCATACATTGTCTTTTAATCTGGTACAATATCTCCTGCAGCTCTCCCTGAAAATTTCAACTTCATGCTTGTAGCCTTTTTTAAGATATTGCTGGTACGCACTTTTGACAACCTGGATGCACAATTGCACATAGTGCATTTTCATTTTATTAAAAATTATCCTCAACATTCATTGAACTCTGTAACTAATGCCATTAGCCGTTCCCTAAAACCTCGATTTGTGACGCTTAGACGTTTCTAGGAATTCGTAGATATACCCTTTCAAAACCTGGATACTCACCATGTCTTTTGGTCCAAGTCGCTATCCCCTAAAAATTTCAACCCAATACCATTAGCTGTTCCTGAGATATTGCAGATATGCCTTTTTACAACCTGGATGCACATAGTTTTTTTTTTATTTACTTCTACATTCACCTCAACTTTCCCTGTAATCTTCAGCTCAATGCCCTAAACCATTCCTGAGATAACCTAGATGCATTTAGATTCTTTTAATTTAGTTCAATATCCCACTTAACTTTTTGTGAAAATTTTTGACGTACTGCCATTAGCTATTTTTCAGTATTTGTAGATTCACCCGTTGCACTTAGTATCTTACGATTTAATTTAACAGCCTGCCCCCATTCTCTGAAAGATTCTACTGAATTTATGTAGGAAGCTAAGTTTATGTAATTGATACATGTTTTTTGTGACCAGGATCCATACAGTGTCTTTTGAGTCACATGAACATCCCTCATAGCATTTCCTGAAACCTTTAACTTTATACTCTACTACTCCTGAAATATTGAAAATATGCCCTTTCAATAACCTGGATACAGATATTTCATTGAATATATCATGCTTCTCAACACTCCATGAAAGTTTTGATATGGTAACCTTGGCCGTTTTACAGTACTGAAAGTACACCCTTTTGACAGTTTGTTTGATCATGGTGTCTTTTCAATTACTTTCCTACCCTCCTCAGCGTGCCCTGGAAGTTTCAACTCTATACCGTCATCCGTTCGTGAGATATGGCAGATACGCCCTTCTGACAACCAGGATATATATAAAAGCTCTTGGATTAGTTCAATATCGTCCTCAGCGTATCATAGATTTTAACTTAATACCTTAAGCCGTTCCTGAGATATTGTAGGTATGCCCTATGCCCTTTTGGCAAC
>NC_142803.1:67825990-67870990 GCF_049724085.1 Artemia sp. Qi Xiang Cuo | reverse complement strand
TATCCTCCAGTTGACCTGATAAATAAAAGCTAATACCATTCCCTCTTTCATCGTAATACCATTTGTGCTCTTTCACAGCCTGGACACACTTACGCTCTTTTTATTTTATAAAATTTTAAGAGAAGAAGTTGTAATAGAAGTAGCCCCAAAAATTCTAAGTTATTACCTTCAATCATTCTTGGTATATTGCTGATATGTCTTATTGGCAACCAGCATATGAACAGTGTGTTTTGATTTAATTTTAAAGCTACTTTTAGTTTTAAACACATTTAGATTGGAGGGTTGATAGCCCTCCAATCACTTTTGACTCTTAAGAGGGCACTAGAACTTTTAATTTTCAATCAACCTAGCTTCTTTGAAATACCAATGATACTACTAGCTAGACACCGGTGCCGCGCCGATGAGGGAAGACCAGTGGTGGTGGGGCCAAAACAGCATGCCACCGCCTCACCGCCGGTAAGATGTTGGCGGCGCGCCGCCGGCGCGGTCAATGTTGACCGCAAACATTAATGTTTTAATCAGTCCTTCTCAATTACAATAGATTCGAGCCTATTCATGAGTTCAAAAACTCACAAGTCGCTGGCTGGAAACTGGTCTTCTTCATTATTCATCGAAAGAAGTAGAAATCTGGTATAAACGAAATGGCTGTGGCGTTTCAGAACCCTTGCATAATACGAGTAGTTGAAGTATCTATTAGCTATATATTCTTAACATAAATAATTATCAAAATTAGTAGTTTTTTTTTCATCGAGCATTACTGCATACAAAACTTCAAATACCGTATCACAAAATTCGTCAGTTATCTGGGTAAAAACTTTGAATATAACTTAGAACTTAATTTTTTCATAATGCCCTTTGCCTTTATCTGTTTTGTCACCTTTAAAACAGTTGAAATGGACGAATTTGATATTGATAGTTTTTTTTGCTCTTTTAGATTCCTAAAAAGCCTTGTATTAAAAACTGGTCTTTAATAACAGTTTAAAAAAAATGCATTTTAAAGTTTTTTTTGGCTTCTACATAGAATATGTGCCATATAGGCTAAGGCTGAACTGCTGCTTTTTTATTGCTTTTGGCTGCTCTTTTGGATATTATTCATTTTTTCTTTTGGGGTTTCATTCCAAATTATAAATTTATAAATACCTAATATCAGTCAAATTAAAAAGTGCATCTAAAAATAGTAAATATACCAAATTTGAAAATTTATGATTAACTCTTCTCATGACAACATGCCAGTTACAAAGGAACATAAAATACTTAACTATGTGTTCGGTATGAAGAAAAATGAAGTGCCAGCTATTTTCTTAGGTAAAAAATGAAAAGCTCATCCGTTTTGAATGTAATTAAATAAAATAATATGCAGACGGAAGTAGCTCCAGGAAGATGTTGAGATTTTCTTCTTAGTTCGTCTCTTTTAATCCAAGCAAACTGTTAGGAGACTTAGTATCGCTATTGAGTTCAAGCTTTAATTTCCAAATGCTCACAAAAATTACCAAATTTAAGAAAGTCGTAACAATAAGTCACCTGTGGTCAAAATACTCAAAGACTCCTCTTTGATCCCCACCCGGGCTCAAAGCTTCGCTATGGTCATATCCATGAAAATCTTCAAAGAGTTTCTTTTTAAAATAGCTTTCAAGCGTAGTTAGGGGTATTTGGCCTTTTTTGCTTTTCTTCAAAGCTTTGGAAAAAGTTCTATAATATTCCAAATGTTACATTTGTTATATTTGTGCATACTTTTGGTAATCATTTGTTGGGTGATCGAATTTTCTAAACCACTGTTGATACGTAAGAACGTTGCAACATCTACCACCCTGAGGTCATAAGAATGTCAAAGACTCCTCCTTGAACCTCCCAAATTGAAAGCTTTGATTATGACCTGGCCTTTTAATGTAACTTGGGCACTGGACCAAGGGCGCCATTGTCACTCGAGCGCAACGTTAGGTAAAGATGTCGATATCGCTTTCGTCACACCAATTCGTTTTATTGTGAATCTGCCTGGTACTTATGAATGAATGTTTTCAAAGTAAAACCGATTCATCAATAAGAAGAAAAACGGGTTGGACGCAAATGTCCCTTTCCCTTTGGGCGATAAAATTGTACAAGTGCTGTATGAAGTATAACTTACGAAAATCTTGTTAATTTTTGTCAACTTTTCGAATTTTTGGCATCCCTTCTTTCAATAAAAAAAAAATCAAGGTACTATCACTTAAATATAATAACTCCCCTTGGCCCTCCTCTCTGGAAACCATCTTGATAGGATACCGTCTCTGCTTTAAATAAAAAAAATAATTAACTTATTGGCATCCCTGCTTTCAAAAAAAATCCAGGTATTATCATTTAAATATGATAGCTCACTACCCCCCCCCCTCTAGATACCACCTTGGTAGGATGCCGTCTCTGCTTTAAATGAAAAAAAAATTAACTTTTTGGCATCCCTGCTTTCAATAAAACAATTTCGAGATATTAACATTTAAATGTAATACCTCCCTACCCCCCCCCTCTGGATACCACCTTGATAGGATACCGTCTCAGCTTTACATTAGAAAAATAATTTACTTAATAATTAACTAGGTCACTATATGGTTCAAACAAACACGCAAAATAACGTTAAACAGCTGAGTGTTCCTTGAAAACAATTGAGGGTATGAGTAAAGGGGTACAAAGGCAACAACAAAACTGTCGAAATTATTCAGATATACCTAAAATTACTGGAAAAGGGACTCATAGATTCACCGTGGCATTCAATAAGATCCAAAGAATCTAATTAAAACGGAGCACGCACAAAAGCCATATTAAGCCAATAGTCTGTGAGAAATCGCAAAATACCCATGACAATGAACAAGTCCCAATGGGGGGCCCAGGGTCTATCAAAATATTTCAATGGTTTCCTAGGGAATTTGATATCAATTTTTTCTGTCTCCAATTTAAATGAAAAAAAATACTTATCTTTTTGGCATCCCTGCTTTCAATAAAAAAATGAGTCATTATCATTTAAAAATGATAGCCCTCTATCCCCCCCTATAGGCAATAATGTACAATTTTTTTATGAATTATATTTTTGGGGTAACTTCGGTTTCAATCTTTAATTCCCCAACCTTGTACATAGCTTAGTCTATAGCTAAATTTTGTCTCAATAGAAGGTTTTTTTTAGGGGGGGGGGGGTAAAAATGTTTCAGAAAGAAGATCTTATTTTCTATCAGGCGTTCAACAATTGAGTATTAAACATTAAGACAATTTTATCTAAAAACAGAAAAATAAAAAAAAATCCTGCAAACTTACAATTCAGCTGTAGGAACAATCTGTCGACTGTCAATTTCAAAATCCAACTGAAGGCTGAAGCTGTATAGTAGTGAATGCGTTCTATAATTCTATTGAACTTGAAAATAAAATTCTTGACTACGAATGATGTAAGAAATAGCGATTGGGAAACTGCATTCGAAATGACTTGAACTCATTTCATAAACACGATTCTTTTTTGTCAAAATATGAAGAACTGTGTATATTGCAGTATTTGCAATTGCATATTGCATTTGTCTAGTTTTTCTGCAAAGTAACAAAAGAGACCAAAATTAACGAACAACAGAGTGGTGAAGAATTATGGTATGCAAAGTAATATTTGGCAGGGAAAGTCACTGGTGATAAATCGATAGGGGTGGCACCGTGATTGCGTGATTTTCGGGGAACCAAATTTTTTTTCAGGGTGAAGCATAGATTTTCGGGGAAATACCCGAAAATTTGGGGATAGTGCAAGTCCTACTTGATTTCTAATTTGGAAATCGAAATACTAAACCACACGAGAAGGAAAAGCTCCGACTTTACGGTTGACGCAATAAAGAATTGCCGCAAAATTAATTTAAAGTCGACCGAACGCCACCGCAAATGTCGGCGGTGGCGTGCCTGCGGTGCACCGGCAATGTTGCGACACTTTGGCGGCGGTTGAAAGGGCCTCTCGTTGGCGGCGTTCGGTCGATCCGCCGGCGCGGCGCTGGGTTCTACTACTAGCTATGATAGAGCATTCCCGCCTATTTCCTTATATGCCCTATAGTGCTTATATGCCCTTTTGATACCTGCATGCAGATAGGTTTCTCGTTTAACTGAAACTCCTAAACAGTCCCTAAAAGTTTCAACTGAATACCATTAGTGTCGTTAGTTACAGTAGCCGTAGAAGCAGCATTAAATGAATACACAGAGGGTCTTCTGGCTAGTTCAAAATCCACAACCTATGAGGGTATGAAGGTGACATTTTCTGAGAATATTTCTGTTGTACGGAAGACAACCTGCTATCCGCATGCAGGTTGTCAAATTGGGCATATCAACAAAATCTTAGGAACAGTTTTGTGTGTGAAATAAAACTTACAATGCTTGTTGTGGGGAATGTTGAACTAACCAACAGACAATATTTGCATCATGATACTAATGCTTCTACTCCTAGAACTACTGCTACTATTTCTGCTTCTACTACTACTACTTAAACTAAGGCTGCTACTATTAACTGTACTCCTACTGCTACTACTATATTTACTGGTGTTACTACTACAACTAAAAAACATAAGGCGAAAATTTTGGGCAATATTGTAACTATATTGAAATAAATCGAAACACACTATGCCCATATAAGTTGTTAAGAGGACGTGTCAGCAATGCTTCAGGACTGATTGATGGTAATAAGTTGAAAATTCCATCGTGTGTTGAATGGGAAGTTGAAAAAAGGTGTTATTTGCATTCTGCTACTAATGCTGCTACAACTTTTGCTACGTATAGTTACTGAACGCTTGAACAATGCTGAAAAAAGTGATGTATCAAAACTTTGTTTGGATATTTGTTATGGGATATGATGGGTGTTGGAGAAGGTATCTCTCAAATCACTTTGACTTTAAAATGGGCACCATAACTTCAGATTTAAAATCAAGTGAGACCCATCTGGATTTGATACGACCACCCATCAAATAAAAACCTTATATGCCCCCAGGACATAACTTAAAGCTCTTGCCCCAGGGCTCTGGGGGGTTTTGCCAACCCTGGAAGCATTTTTATGTGTTCTTTGGACTATTTTCAACAATATTACCATTGAACAATTTTCAACTTAATGTTTCAACTAAAAGTTTCAACTTAATGCCATTAGTGTCGTTAGTTACAGTAACCGTAGAAGTAGTATTAAATAAATACACACAGTCTCTTCTAGCTAGCTCAAAATCCACAACCTATGAAGGTATGAAGGTGAAATTTTCAGGGAATATTTCTGTGTTACAGAAGACAGCCTGCCATCCGTGTGCAGGTTGTCAAATTGGACATATGAGCAAAATCTTAGGAACAGTTTTGTGTTTGAAATTAAAACTTACAATACTTGTTGTGGGGGTTGTTGAACTAACCAAAAGACTATATTTGGATCATAATACTAATGCTTTTACTCCTACAACTACTGCTACTTTTACTATTACTGCTACTAAAACTAAGATTACCACTATTAATTGTACTTCTACTGCTACTATTATATTTACAGGGCATAACTTAAAGCCCTAGTCCCAGCCCTCTGAGGGGTTAAGCCAACCGTGGAAGCATTTTTATGTGTTCTTTAGACTATTTTAAACAAAATTGTCATCACACAATTTCATTCAGATGCATTTGGTGAAAAGAGGGGTAGTTGGGTGAGGGAAAGGGGTGCTACTTGACCATCATCACTATTGAATCTTAAAAGGGAAGTAGAACTTCTAATTTCAACCAAATGAGCCACCTCTAAAGCTTATACAACCATCCCCTTCATAAGAACCTTAAATGCCCCAGGGTATGACTTACGACTCTCGCCCTCTGGCTCTGGTAATTTGTATCAACCTCAAAAGCCTTGCTATATGGCATTTGAACTATTTTGAATGAAAGGACTGTCTCAAAATATCTATTAGATACATCTCAAGAAAACAGGCCATGTTTGTGTGTGTGTGGGGAGGGGAGAAGGGTAGCTGCGCTTTGATCACTTTGACTCTTAAAAAGGGCACTAAAAATTATGATTACTAATTCAATTAGTCCCTTCCAAAGCATTTACGACCATCTATTTTATAAGAACCTTATAGTCCCAAAGGGCATAAGTTACAATCCTTTCCCTGAGAGTTGCAGGGGGGTGTGACTTCCTCACAGACATTATTTCCAAAACCTTCAACTACGATGAATAAAAGTGTTATCTCAAAGTTTTGATTGGAGATGTTAAGGCAAATGATGAGCTTAGAGGGGCCGGGGGGTCTGTTTGCTCTCAAATCACTTTGACTCTTAAAAAGGGCACTATAACTTCCAACTTCAAATCAAATAAGCCCCATCTGATGTTTATACGACCACCCATTCCATAAAAACCTTATATGCCCTCATAAAATAACTTACAACCCTATCCCCAGGGTCTGGTGTAATCCCTAGAGACATTATTATATGTTCTTTGGACTATTTTGAAAAAAATCGCCATGTCATAATTTAAATCAGATGCGTTAGGTGAAAGAAGGGTTGTAGGAAAGGGGGATAAATGCCCTTACATCACTTTTGTCGCTTAAAAAAGAACTAGAACTTCTGATTTCAAACCAAATGAGCCTCTTCTAAAGATAAGCAACCATCCCTTCCATAAAATCCTTAAATACCACCTGGGCATAACTTACTACCCTTGCTCCTTATCTTCGGGGTTTGTTTCAACCCCAAAAAGCCTTGCTATATGATATTTAGACTGTTTTGAATAGAATGGCTATCTCAAAGTTTCTATTAGATCAATTTTAGGACAATACGAAGTGTGTGTGTGTGGGGGGGGGGGGTAGCTACCCTCTGATCACATTCACTCTTAAAAAGAGCACTAGAGCGTCTGATCACCAATCCAATGAGGCCCCTACGAAGTTTATATGACCACGATCTCAATAAAAACCTTATATTCCCTCAGGGTGTAAATTAATACCTTTGCCCTGGGGGCTGTAGAGGGTTTGTCATCCTAAAAGACATAATTTCCAGACCTTTCAACTACGTTGAACAAAATGAATATCTCAAAATTTTGATTGAATGTGTTTGGGAAATGGTGGGCGTGAGAGGGGGGTTAGTTGCCATCCAATTACTTTCGACTATTAAAAGGGGCACTAGCCCTTCTAATTTCCAATTGAATGAGCCCTGTTTGAAGTTTCTATGATCACCCTTTTTATATAAATCTTAGGTGCTACAGAGCATTACTTGTCCTGAGGACTTTGGGAGGGGGGGGGGGGTTGTCATCATCAAAGACATAATTTCCGGACTACGTTGAACAAAATGGCTGTCTAAAATTTTTGATTGAATGTGTTTTGGAAAATGGTGGGCGTGGGAGGGGTGTTAGTTGCCCTCCAATCACTTGACTATTCAAAAGGGCATTAGCCCCTTTAGTATCCAATCAAATGAGCCCTTTTCGAAGTTTCTGCGACAACTTCTTCGATTAGAAGTGCCCTGGTTTAAAAGAAAAAAATAAAAATTGTACATTGTGCCAACATCGTTCTTCACTTAGGTAGCACTATTGCGCTACCTATGACAAGGTTTAGTAAAAAACATCACCATAATATAGAGCAAATTACAAAGAGTATTAGCCCTTTTAATATCCAATCGAATGAGCCCTTTTTAAAGTTTCTACGACAACTCCTTCGATACAAAGTGCCCTGGTCTAAAAGAAAAAATATATAATAAAAAAAAAATTATTCATTGTGCCATTTCGTTCTTTACTTAGGTAGCGTTATTGCACTGCTTGTGACGAGGTTTAAAAAAAAATGACATAATATAGAGTAAATAACATTGGTCAGGGAAACATTTTTACAATTTGGTGAAATAAAATATTTGAGAATGCTGTGGTTGAAGTTTTGATATTCCCCAAATTTGTGGGAATGAGAAGAAAGATTCAATTCTTTTCTCAGGTTTTTATAACGAACCAATGGTTTTTAGGGCGGGAGTTTTCCCTTTTTTCTCTTTAACGGCTTTCTCAACAAATTTTCGCAAAAAAAACAATGCCCCTGGGGCCTGGTCCATTGTCACGTTAAACTGATATCTATAATATCTATCAGTGGTTTCCATTGATATGATCACACGCAAAACGGCCGTTTTTGCGTGATCAGTCGAATTTTCTTTGTTTTTGGCTGCAAGTTTCTGCATCCTGGCTGCGTTTCAATTTTTTTTTCAGGTTTTTAGAACAAAGCAATCGTTTTTAAAACGGGAATTTTTCCTTTTTTTTCTCCTAGACGGCATTCTCAGCAAATTTTCACAAAAAAAACAATACCCCATGGGCCTTGTCCATTTCCGTGTTAAACTGGTGTCTATAACGTCTTTCATTGGTTTCCACTGATGCGATTTCACGCAAAACGGCCATTTTTGTGTGATCTGTCAAATTTCCTCCGTTTTTGCTGCTAGTTTCTGCACAACGGCTGCGTCACGGTTCAACGGCTGCGTTGAAATAATTCTACTGAGCCGTTGAAAACTGCATCCGTTATTTCAAATTGAGAGCATTGTAGAATCATAAATTGCTAGTAACTGAGAAACTAAACATGTTTATCAAAAGTTTTCCGTCAATATTTGACAAACAACATGAGGATGGTGTCCTTTCAATACAAAATTTTAATAGATGAGTCCTTGGGGATTTGTTCAAGGAAATGAGCCAAGGAGATAAGACTTGTATTTTTCATTAGGCCTATTCAGCCTAGGTTATTACAGGTTAGCCTTTTGAATATTTTTCTTGGCTTCTACAATTTGTATTATCCTGTTTCACTGCATATGTTTTTTAAATATATTTTTGTATATTTGTGCTTCAACGGCTGTAGTGAACCGTTTCTTTGTGAGCATTTTTGTGATTTTCCCGCATCCGCTATCTATGAGCTGTTTTGCGTTAAAAAAAAATCACACCAGGGGGGAACCAAAGGTCTCAAAGCAAGTTTTTCGAAATGTTCTAAATATTAGAATGCATTCAGCTGGATCTGCTTTGAATAGCCTATGGTTTGTTTTTCGTCTACTTTACCGGATTCAAGTATACTGGAGGCAATGGTCTCTGATCAAAAACTATGATAGAAATAAAGCCTAGAAAGAAACAAAGACCATAGGCATCTCTTTTGATTTCTAGTTTTACAAGATACAGTTGTATCCCAGCCCTCTGTCCAACCAGTGTCATATATCCCTAAGCTAAACTGCGATTACAAAAGTTTACAATTTTGTAAGTTTGCAATATTTTATTTCTTTTTCCATCTTCACTTTGTTCTTACTGCCAAAAAAGAAAAAATAATGGTGAAATTCTACTTTAGCTACTTTTGGTTATCTTGGAAAGGGGTTAGGCTAGGAAAATGAAACCATCAGAGATGGGTCCACAGGTTAAAGTAGTCCTACAAAGGTGTTTTGAAGTACCCACCTCCACTTGTTCTCCCTCTAGAGGGTCCTGACCTTTGATGACCCTTAAAAATCTGAGTTTTATAAAAGGGAAACCTTTCAAAATAGATATTTTGCTTAAATAAAGTAAAACAAAATAGTTTTCATCTTCAAAACTTTGCTGAATCCCAATTTATAAGGTTTTAAAGATATGCAAATACACTTCCTAAATTTTGAAAAAAACGATTGATATGGATTAAAATTTAGTAAATATATACCAAGTCATATTATTGAGTTAGTAATAAAGTGAGTACACCATTTGATGCCTTTTTTTATGCTGATTACAAATATAACAGCCATTTCTATCAGAAATGAATTTTAGCCCCCCCCCCCCCTATATATGTCAATTCAGGATAAAGCCTATATTTGCACATATAGGGGTGGGTGTTAGGTTAGGGGGGGGGGGGGGCTGAAATTCATTTCCAGTTGAAATGATTATTATAGCCTATTCATAATCAGCATAAAAAAAAGGCATCAAATGGTGTATTCACTTTATTCCTAACTCAATAATATGATTTGGTATATATTAACCTAAAATTTTACTAAAAAAAGGGAATAAATGAAAATTAAGGTAAAATGTTGTTTTGTCAAAATTTCAATAGGTACAGGCCTAGACCTGTCATGTAGGCAAATTTCAGAACCCTCTGGAGGGACAAGGAGTGGAGGTGTGTACTTCAAAAGACCTTCCCAGGACATACTTTAGCCTATAGACTCATCCCTGAAAGTTTCATTTTCCTAACCTGACCCTTTTCCAAATTTAGCTAAAGTAGAATTTTACCAAAAAACAGCAATAACATTACTATGTAATCTAAGACTGAAGTACTAGACTTTTGACTTGTAAGATTCTATATAAGGGGCTTTTACCTGCCTTATAAAGTAGGTCTAGCTGTTTTAGGTAGGCTGAATAAAATATTCAGGAATGGATCTAGGACCTCAATGACCCCAAGAAAGATATTTTAAGCTGAGGAATGTTTTGTATACCTATCTTAAACTTATAATGATTGCTGAACTATCTTTGAGTAACACTAGGCCTACTCTAATTTTAATTCAGTCACAGGCCATCAGGGGGTTGTTTGCTGGAAAAAGATTTATTCTTCCATTTGCGAATAAATAATTAACAAAATCAACACTCAAAGGTGAATTTGATTCTGTTTTATTTTTAATTATTTATGTTAAGCAATTGTTTGAAACTAATAACAATTTTTATTAAACAGCATTCACATGCCTGTCTAGGCAAAAACCTTTCACAAGTAAAATTTGGTGCTTAGCTAAAACTACAAATTTAGTTTCAAATTGTCATTTATAGCCAATTAAGAGAGCTTATGCTCACAAAACATTCAAAATTGTAATCCCTATTTATACTGTTACAAGATAGTGGATGAGATAAGCAAAACAGTTGCCTTAGTGGGCTTCACTATTATGTCTGGTGTTGTATGTTTGCCTAAAATAAAAAAAAAAACAATTAATGAAAAAGCAAAAATGTAGTTTCAGTTTAAAAATGTAAACATAAATGATGAAAAAGTGGAACTTGACACATTCTGATGGGCTGTAATTTAAAATCCTAGATGATTTCTAGAGTATAGAACTCAGTTTCTAGCCAAGTGCCTTGTCTAGGGTGTCTAGCTAAGCACCAAATTTTACTTGTGAATGGTCATTGCCTAGACATTGAATTCTGGCTAGACATGGGATTCTAGCTAGACATGCTTGTGAATGTGGCTTAAAGCATACTGTTTACCATTACTGTTTTGTCCAATATAATTAAAACTTAACTCAACTTTAACAATAAAAACCAAAAAGATTAAGGCTTGTACCTAAGTTATGCCCAAAACCTTTGCAAAAGAAAACACAACTTCAGTTTCTTTGCAATCAGACAAAAAGGAGACCTATAGTAATGCATTACGGAGAAAAAAAAACACACACTTTAGATTTTTTTTTTATATATCTAGATATTTTAATATAACTAATTTAAAATTAATCTTGAAGTTAAATTCACTTTATTAGTCAAGTTTAAAATCATTATAAATAAGCAATCAAATCAGAACTTCATATGGAGGATCCTGATGATGTTAACATTTATGTAGGATGCTTTATTCTTATTAAATAGAAAAAAGTGTTTTACAACTGAAAATAAGCCATGACATTCATGGGCATAGGCAGCATTAGGCAGCATATTGTCTAGGGGGGAGGCAGTTGATAGTGTGATGGAGTTTTATCAACTGCTTTTTCCAAACCATCTGCTTTTTCAGCCATATCTAATGTAAATTTGAAGGTCTAGGGGGGGGGCAGCTGCCCCCCCCCCCACATCCACTGGTAAACTGACCAGAGAGTTGTGAATATCAATTTATAAATACATAAATTTCATAGAATAATGTCTTAAAGAGGGTGCAATCAATGAATGTAAAGCCTTTCAACCTCAGTCCTGGCCAATAGGCTCAACATGAGTTTTGCAAGATTTAGGTCTTTTCCCAGAAACATATTTGTGGCTTTGGAAAAGCTTTCATAGCTCTTGTCCATTTTGCCCTGTAGACTTCAGTATACTGGCTCCAGAAAACAAGAGTTATCATGGATAGTATTCTCCATGCCATTTATTAGGGCCCTGAGGATACTGCAGAGTTTCTTGGAATTGAACAAATTCCAATCATCCAGCAGATTGGCTCTATGATTACAAATTGTCTCTGAATAATGAACAGGTGGATGCCTAGGTTGCTGTTTATTCAATTTTAATTAAATTTGATTTTTTTTTTTTTAAGACAAAACAAGAAATACACCAGTGAATACCAAGATCAATGGTAAATTACACACAAAAATAATTAGTGCAAAAATTATTGTAAGTGCAGAACTAATAAATCAATTGTTCAGAAATTAAAAACATATTATTAAATGGGGCAGCTGGAAGCTGGGCATGTAACCTCAAAAAATTAAAAAAGACACACAAGAAAGAAAATAGAGAGATCTCAAATCAAGCAAGGGTTTAAGTAGGGTACAGTTAGTATCCTGGTTAAGAGTCCTTGCTTTATCATATAGTTTTGAAAGTGGCTTCAGTGATGAGGCAAAAGTTGACATCTAAATAACAGAACAGTATGAAACATAAGGCTGTTCCAGGCTGTAGAATAGGAGTCTAAGAATTGACCATGGAAAAATGTGTAAATTTTTTAAGAATCCCAAGGCTTCTGGAGACATTAATTTTAGTGAGGTCAATGTGAGGGTTGAAGGAGAGACTTTGATCAAGTAAGAAGCCTAAGCATCAAACACAACGTTTTTAGGCCTAACAAGGGAAACTCTGGATGCATGTATTTTATTTAAACCAGAACAAGCCCTTGAAACTCTTGATGAGATATACATTAATTAAAAAAGAAAACAAACCCTATTCGCCTTTCACCTGCCAAGATAGGCAATAAGCTTGAAAGGGCAAGCGAGGTTATCACTCTCAGCTAATTAAAACAACATTCATACCTTGCTACTCAACACACAAGAAACTTATCTGATGAAGGAATAAAGGAAAAAAGAGAGAAAGAGGAAAAGACAAGAAGTAGATAGAAAAAAGAGCAAAAAAAAGCAAAGTAAATCGGGGAAATATCTTAAATAGAATGACAACCTGGAGTGGGCTTAACACCAAATTCACTCACAAGATAAAAGAAACTTCTTTGCCCATGACTTGAAAGCCGGAAGACTAGGTGCATTTTTCACACACTTGGGCAATATATTCCAAACATGGGGACCATAATGGCGAATCACAAAAGATGCCCGAGTGGTGCTCCTAAACTCATGAGTTAAGTCATTAGCTTTTCTTGTATTATGGTCATGACGGTCTCTATTAAAAGTAAAAAGATTTTCAAAAGCAGGGTTGAGCAGCTGATTCAAATATTTATACAAGAAAATCACGACTTGGTAATCTCGAATTTGGGATACATCCATTAACCTGTTCTTTATAAAATGCTTATGAGCAGGAACCTCATCAGAATCATAAAATCCAGATACTAATTCTACAGCTCTATTCTGAAGTTTTTGTACTCTTTTGAAACATGTTACAAAATTACTTGCCCATATAGAGCATCCGTAGCTAATATATGGGTAAAATATAGAAAAATAAATCATTTTCAGGATCTTTTTTGGGACTAGATTTTTAATTCTTTGCATCACCCCAAGGCCTCTGCTTAATTTTAGAAATTAAGCAGATTTTTTAATGCCTAATTTTTTTTTAGAAAATAAAAAAAACATGACTTGCCAACATTTAAGGCAAGATAATTAACATCAAACCACTGAATAACTTTCAAAAAAGGGCAATCTTGTTTGAACAGAGATCAGACTCAGTTCTACCAGCTGTGTCAAGAATACTGTCATCTGTAAAAGCTATAAATGTATTGGAGAAGGACAAACTTTTGTCACAATTAGTGACACATGCAGATTGACAAATACAACAGCAAATGGCAGGTTTTAGATTTTTCAACCGTATTTATGAGGTCAATTAACATATATTAAAAAGAGTTTCAGCCCAATCACAGATCCTTTTGGAACACCAAACTCTGTTTCAGGCGGGTTGGAAAGAGAGGATCAACTGAGATTATATGACCAGATAAATACAATAGAAAGGAAGAATAAGTGCTCCCTCATATTCCAATATGGGATAGCTGTCAAAGAAGAATCTTTTGTGTTATTGAATCAAATGCTTTACATGCATTAAGAGAAAGAGTAGAAGATATCAGGCTAGAGTCAAGAGATGTATGTATATAATTCAAGAGATTTGCACATGCATGCTCAGTTGAGTGCTTTACCCTAAAACCAAATTGGGAATCATGAAAAAAAAATTTTGAATTAAGAATATCAAGAAGTTGAGAAAGCATAGCTCTTTCAAAAATTTTACTAAACACTGATAAGAGAGATATAGGACAATATCTAGCAAGGTCATTCCATGAACCCCCTTTAAAATTTATAATAGCACAAGCATTATTTAATGCCCTTGGGAAATCACCATTTTCAAAAGGCATATTGAAAAATCATGTAAGAGCAGAAACGTTGGCAGAAAAAATTAACTTGACAACCTTAGTAGAAGTTCTGTGTGGGCCAGAAGATGAAGGACCTTTCAAACTATTAACAAAATGGGTTCTTTACACCATTCAACTGGGACGCAAACAAGTATCCAATATAATTATATAATGAGTCATAAAAAGAATTAAAAAGTAAATCTACATCAGATTCGTTTTCAAAAATACCCCACAAATGACCACATTTATACCACATATACCACATAATTATATAATGAGTCATAAAAAGAATTAAAAAGTAAATCTACATCAGATTCGTTTTCAAAAATACCCCACAAATGACCACATTTATACCACATATACCACATAATTATATAATGAGTCATAAAAAGAATTAAAAAGTAAATCTACATCAGATTCGTTTTCAAAAATACCACAAATGACCACATTAATGACCCCACAATAGCCAACTCCTGTTCATTAAATTTTAAAGACAAAAAACCTCTCAACATTCAGTGGAATAATAGGACCTATTAAAAATGAAGACTATATTTACTTGGACAACCAAAAAAAGTCCCAAAACCCCAGGTCTATCAACTCTAACTAAATTTTCCAGGTTAATAAACAAACTCATGAATTATAAATTAAATGGATTTTTTTTATTTGCTAGTTTAGCTGCAGTCCGATGGCTTTTTCCAGTTTTGACCTCATCCTGACTTTTGTTTGCAGGGTTATCACTTGTTCTAGGACAATTATGTAAATCACTACTGGTTGACAATTCTACCTGCTCCTAATTAAACTATTATAAATTGAATATATTATAATTGAATATATCCCCTTCATCTCTATGAATACTAACACCCATATAGATAATTTTTTTATTTCAATAATTTCTCTAAAAACTTTGTAATAGTTCTATAGACGTACATACAGTGTTTGTTTGATCAAATAAAGTATTGTGCTGAGGAAAGTAAAATACCTGTTCTGCTTCAGCTGATTCAAAAACTTCTGGGTTTTGATTATGTTTTAGTGAGCAATTTAGGGCATTTTTGTGTTGATGCAACCTATTTTCTAAATTCTGTTGTGTTCTTCCTATATATAATTTACCACAATAGCATGACTATTGTATACTCCCCTTTGTATGTTTTTTGGAAACTTGTCTTTTCGATTATTTAGCACAGAGATTATAGTTTATCCAGATTTAAATGCTGTGTATATAGTATGTTTTTTTAGTTTTGTAATTAAATTCTGTGACAATATTGGGTTATGATATAAAGCGATGCAGTTTTTAATTTGATTTGACCCAATTTCCTCTAATATTTGAAGGTCCATTAATTTTTTTCTTTTTTAATAATTTCAAAAATCATCTTTTTGGGATATACATTACCTATTAGAATATACTTGATAAAAGTTAATTCACTACTCATATATTCTCGTGATGCTAATTTTAATACCCTATCAATTGAAGAAATAACTACATCCCTTTTACTTGTGGGTGATTTGATGCAAAAGATAAATAATTGTTGATGGTAAATTGAAAAAGCTAGTTCATTATTATTTTGGTGGATTCAAATATCCAAAAACAGTAACTTATTCTCTGTTTCTTTTTCAATTTTAAAAACTAATTCCCTCCCAAGTTATTTAAATGCTCCATAAAAGCTTCAATTTGTGATTCCCCACACTTCTAAATAACTAACATATCATATATCTGCCCAAAAATTTAGTTTTGAAAAAATATGTTTCTATAGCTAAAGTTTATATATAGTCTACATAAATATTTGCTAACAGCAGACTTAAGGGTTCTCCAGTTGCTAATCTCCTAATTTCATGAAAAAAATTATTTCTAAACCTGAAATAATTAGTATACCAACTAGTTATTTTAACTAAATTTAATATAGTTTCTATTTCAATTCCCGCAGATAATTTTTCTATCTCATTTTAGTGTTTGTCAACTTTTTTGGATAAGATACTTAAAGATTTATCAAAAGGTAACCTATATAAGTATCTATATATGTATATATATGTGTGTGTATATATATATATATATATATATATATATATATATATATATATATATATATATATATATATATATATATATATATATATATATATATATATATATATATATATATATATATATATATATATATATATATATATATATATATATATATATATATATATATATATATATTTTTTTATATATATATATATATATATATATATATATATATATATATATGTATCTATACAGGTTATAATCCATTATAACCTATAATGGATTTTATATCAAAACTAAACAGTCTAGATTCATTTCATATTTTGATATAAATAAGTTTATTTTTTCAGAATTCTGAGTTTTTTATATAAGAATTTCAGAGATATAATAAATCTTTGGAGATATAAATTATAAAGATATAATTTCGATCTTTTCCGGTGGTGAATTAGCTGTTGATACTATAGGTCTTAGAGGAGGCCTCTTGTGTTTATTTTTGACACACCATTTGGTCTTGGATAGATTGATCCTTTTGGAAAGAACTTGTAATACATATATGGTGTGATACTTCCATTAGTTTTAAGGCCTTCTATATCCTTTCTTAATTTTGCAACTTACGATTTAGTTGGATCTGAGTTAAGTTATTTATATTTTGAAATATCTTTTAGAATTGTTTTTATTTTACTATCGTAAACATTTTTTTCTAGAATTATTACCGTATTGCTTTTATCAGCTTTCGTTGTTGTTAGAGAATCATCTTTTTTATAATCTTTAAAAAAAAATTTGTTCTTAAGTTCTTATGAAAAATTATCAAAATATTCACGATCCCCAGTCCCAAATCATCTGCATTATTAAAATCCTTTGAAAAGTTATGAATCCCTGTCTCAAAATTTGAAATGATTTCCTCTATTGGTACTTTTTTAGGATTTAGTCCAAATTTTACACCTTTCTCAAGTATTTCTTTTTATTCTTTGGTTACCGTCCTTTTGCTTACATTAATAACACTTGGGCCTATGAAATGTTTAGGTTTATACACTGATATTTTTTTGTTTTTCATGTTCCTATTTCAATTGCAAAAATTTCTGGTTTAATCTTTCTATAGAAAATCATAAAACATGTTTAAAGGAATTTTTGAAAATTGATATAATTTGATTGAAATTATAGGGGTTAAGAAAACCGCTAAGGTTTTTTGAAAAAAAATCTATTTCTTTTAAAATTTGTGACCTCTGGAAATGTTTATCTTTCAATACATAATTTAAATTTTGTAAATCTACCTTTCTCGTGTGATTAGCCTCATCATATGTATTTAAATGATGCTTGAAAGAAAACGATTTTGAAATTATTTTATTTACTTCACAATTTTCTAAAAACTTGTTGTGTAATTATATTTGCATTTTTTTTTTTGCTAAATTCTAAAATAATAAAATTGCATCTGGTCTTTGCCACCTTAAGGCTAGATGTTAATAATTTCTTAGACCACACTGCTTTTCCACACTTAGGGATACTTTTGTTTTGTTTTACATTTAAATTTTCACCTTTAAGTGTAATTAAAGAATTTTATGAAATGTTGAAATTGGTTTCATAATAACATTGATAAAGATGACACAATAATTTGTTAAAAAAGTAATTTAAGACAAATCTAGACCTTGGCATAATTAAGTACAAGGAAGATTGTCATCTTTAGTTAAACAATCTATTAATTTATCAGTAGTATTTTACGCAAATGTTTTTACATTTTAATAAAGCCTATATTAAAAGACAAAATACATTTTTCTAGAAACATTTCGTCAATTGCTCGAGTTTCACTTCAGATTTGAATTTAAAATGCTTTAGAAGGTAATTACTAAATTTTGATTAAGTTTTTAATTGATAAATATAAGGCTATTACATAATATCTTTTTTTATTTAATTTTACCTCTATTTTCACATCCTTCAAGTCCTAAAAGTAAGAACTGCTAAATTTACTCTCTTGGAAAAACATAAAATGTACATAATTGGCCTACACTTTATTGTGTTTAAAGTATTAAAACCATGAATAAAGCTTTCATTTCTAGAATTGAATCAAATTTTCCAAATTTCGGCTCTAAAACTTTACTAACAGATGTACTTTGCTTTTTTACGGTGAAATTTTGTTATAACTTAAAATCTACAACTACTCTTGAACTTTAGTTGCATCAAAAAGACACTTTTAGAATTTTAGCACCCTCTAAAAAAATAATAATCAAATTTGCAATGTCTTTGACTGTTGAAGGAGTTGAGTTTTTTTATTTCAACTATATCAAGATAAAATCTGCTCTACAGTGGTTAAAAGTCATTATTAGTCATCAATCCTAATATCTTTTGTATTTTAGGACTCTTCTGACTGAAGTCTGTGTTGTATCCAAGTTTCAATGATAGTATTGTATTTCTCATAATTTGCATTAACTCCGTTCCAAGATCTTTCATAGATTAGCCACAATTTCTGAAATGGCCGATCCCATCACAGTTTCTGAGGATTATTTCATTAAAAACGGTAAGTTATACAGTTAATTTTTTAAATGTCAGAATAAAAGAAAAGCTACTTTGTTCTAGAAAATAATTATTTCTTTTTTTTTCCCTGCTCATTACGTGAGGCTAAGAAAATGTTTTTAACTGCATTTGTACTCTGATTTAACGATTAAGAGCTGAGTGGTGATAATAGTGGCTTCTTTGTGACGCAAAACACATTAAAACTCAATATATTATCTTTAATTTTTAAGTTTGGTGAGACAATTGATAGTGTGGTTGAAAAATTTTCTGTCAATCTTTTCTTTGTGCAGGGATGATGAACGAAATATTTCCACCAAATCAGGGGTAGTTATGGGGGCTCAGATGGGAATATCTAATCATAATACATGTAAGAGATGAATAAAGTTAGTTGAAATCAGCTGCTAAACTTTGTGAGACTATATATTATGTTTTGGGAACTAATGCAGAACCCCCAATTGAGTAGTATTTTTTTTACTTTTAACTTTTAATTGTCCATTTTTTGTGATTGTTAAGCTATAAAAAAATTTATTCAGTTGATCTGAATAAATTGACCAGAGGGAGGGAGGGCCAGGGGTCAGTTCCTGTGATTTATCATTGATAATTTTCGGGGCGCGGGAGGGGTAGCGGGCCATGGAGGACCAGGGGTCAGCTTCCACAAGTCTTAGGATAAAATATCGTTAATAAATTGATGTTTTATTTTTGGGGGGGGGTCAGGCCATGAAGGGCAGGGGATGGGTTGCCATAATTTTGGAATAAAATATCGCAATAATTTTTTTTTTTTTTGGGGGGGGGGGTCTTGTCATGGAGGGAAAGCCAGGGGTCAGCTTACTTGAGTTTTGGAGTAGAATACCTTTTATAGGTTTTTTGAGTTGGGGAGCGGGTTTTACTTATATAATCTGTGAAATATTTTCAAAACCCTTGCATAAGAACCTTATATGTCCCCTGGATATAACAAACAACACATGTCACAGGGCTCTATGGGTTTGTGTTCACACTGGAGTTTTTGTTAACTAATCTTTTGACTTATTTTAACAAAGTGGCTAACTAAAAAATTTCATAAAAATTCAATCGGATGGATTTGAAGTAAAGAAGGCAGGAGGGTTAGTTGCCCCCCTGGTCCCTTTTGATTTTTAAAAAGGGAACTAGAACTTCCACTCTCCGATAGGAAGAGCGCACGACGAAGTTATACGATCATTCCTTCCATAAAAAACATAAAAATCTGATGTTGCGTCTATTCTGGACAAAAAGAAAATCTCAAAAAGTTGAACCGCCCCGTTGGGGGAAAACGCGGTTGGGTTGGGATGGGAGAGGGGGGGGGCTAGTTTCCATCAAATTATTTTTTACACTCAAAAAGGGAACTAAAAAGTAAGATTTATAATCGAATGAGTCCCCTCCTAAATTTATACGACTATCTCTTCCATTAAAACCTTATATGTCCAGGGGGCATAACTTACAGCACTTGTCCGCAGGTTCTGGGGGGGGCTGTTTTATCCCTTCAGTTCTTCTTATATGATTTTTGGTCCATTCAAGACAACTACACTGATCCAGCAATTCGTTCTAGGTTATGAATTTCAGGTTTTAGTTTGTTCTATGTTAGTGAATTTTCTTGACTGTTTCTAATTTTCTTTTGCTTTATAAAAATTAGATTTTTTAAAACGATTTGTGAAACAAAAAAGCTGTATATATATCTAATTTTACGAATACATATGATGTTTGTATATTTACATTTTTACACGTAGCCTAACTAAAAAGAAAAGGCTGTCATATTTGCTTGGTAAGCTTTACTTTAGAATTTTTTTTATGTCTGTTTCATTGAAATTTTGTTTTAGAAATTGAAGATGCTTTACCAGGTGACAGCGAGAAGCCCTTTCATTTTCCAAACCGTCTTTTGTCACCAAAACGTGAAGATGTTCCTTTGCTTAATTTACCTAGCATATCAGGACCATGTAAATTTGAATACGATACCCAGGAATCCAAATGTTCTAACAATGAAGGTATATCTGAAACATTGTCTTTTTGTTGATTGAAATGTATTGGATAATATGTCATTGGACCAAAATAGGACAAAGGGACTTAATTTTATGATGGAAATTTTCTTTCATTTTTTTCCAATGTACAGGCGTACCGTTTTTGTAGTATTTTATGAATATTTTTATATTATCGCTCAAAAGTGGTTAGGTAGGTTTTATTGTCAAACACTACGTGGTAACAAACTGTAAATAAGGAGTAACCTGGCTCAGTAGCAACCGAAACCCTGAAAAATTGAGTTTTGATACCAATAAATTCATCAACAGCATTGCATTTTCATTAAGATTTCAAATATATAAGTTTGATTAAGTTTAGTAGTACCACTCAATTGTTATGATCCTGAGAAAATTTTCCTTATTTGAGAAAAAGGGAGAAACACCCTCTAAAAGTAAAAGAATTTTAATAATTATAAAACCGTCAAATTCAACGTATCAGAGAATCTTATTGTTGTGGTTTCAAGCTACTATCCGCAAAAATGTGGATTTTTTTATTTTTTGCCTGAAGAAACATTACTTGTGCGTGTTTATTTGTTTATGTTTTTGTTTTTATTTGTTTTTTTTTTGTTTGTTTGTTTTTTGTTTGATCGTATCGCCCCAGTGGTCCTAGAGTATCATTTAAGGTCAGTCAAGCGAAAATTAAATGTTTTAGTGTCTTTTCCAATAAGACTGGAGGGGGACTAGACCCCCTAGTTGACCTAGAAATTAAACACTAGGGGAATTTTGGAGAATTCTTATGTAATTTTTATTTTATATTTCTTGCTTTCTCTTTTCCGTCTCAATTTTACGCGCTGAGTTGTTAAGGGTAATAGCCTGGGTAAATTTTCACCGGGATTGAATTGTCTAAAGGATATATCCGTGATGAGGGTATTTCTCCGTGGAGGTGGTCCATATTTTTCGGGATTATTTAAAAAATGATTAGAAATTAAATAAAAAAAGTTTTTCCAGCTGGAAGCAAGGAACAACATTAAGAATTAAACGAACTTAAATTATTGCGTTATGAAGGGGATTGCCTCCTCCTCAACACCTCGCTCTTTACGCCAAAGTTTTAATTTTGTCCCAATTCTTTAAGAAGGGCTTCTAAAACACTATGTTCATTCAATTGGAACAAGAAGAAGCTTTTTTTCAAAAGTAGTAAAAACTTTAGTGTAAAGAGTGTGATATTGAGGAGGAGGGAACACGTAACTAAAAAGAAAAGCTGTCAGATTTGCTCAGTAAGCTTTATTTTAAATTTTTCTATGTCTATTTAAATTTTGTTTTAGAAGTTGAAGATGCTTTACCAGGTGACAGTGAGAAGTCCTTTTATTTTCCAAATCGTCTTTTGTCACCAAAACATGAAAATGTTCCTTTGCTTAATTTACCTAGCATATCAGGACCATGAAAATTTGATTACGACACCTGGGAACCCAGATGTTCTAACAATGAAGGTATATCTGAAACATTGTGTTTTTGTTGAGCGAGTTGTTGAGGAAGAAGTGTCAACCCCTTCATATACGTAATAAATTTTTTTCTTTCAAATTTTAATGTTGCTCCTTTCTTCCAGTTAAAAAAACTTGTTTTTTTAAATATAAATTTAGAAATAAGTCTGTCTATTATATTGATTTCAAGTTGAATTTGAATTAAGCAGAAAATTGGCTGTTAATATCTGAACTCACTAGAAGCTAGACTGAACTGCCTACCAGAGGCAACGCAATAGCGTTGCCTATAGTATAGGCCATACGGCTCCAATGTTTTTTTACTTTATTTTTTTTTTCAGAGGCACTTCATATGGAAGGGGTCGTCGTATAAACTTCAAAGGGGGCTCATTGGATTGGAAATCGAGAGTTCTAGTGCCCTTTTTAAGGGTTAAAAGTGATTGGAAGGCAACTAACACCCACGCCCACCATTTCCCCAAACATATCCAATCAAAATTTGATAGATCACCAATCAAAATGAGATAGCTTTTTTGTTCTACGTAGTTGATTTCCAGATATAAATAATGTTTTTGAGGAGGACACCCCCCCCCCCCACAGCCCTAAGGGCACGGGTTGTAAGTTGTGCCCTGGGGACATGAAAGGTTTTTATAGAAAGCTTTTCCGTTGAAACTTCAAAAAGGACTCATTAGATTAGAAATTCAACGGGCTAGTGCCCTTTTTAATAGTCAAAAGTGGTTGGAGGGCAACTAAACCCCTTCTCACACCCACTTTTTCTCCAAACACATCCAATCAAACTTTTTAAATTCCAATTTTATTCAACGTAGTTGAAAATTTGAGAAATTAAAATTTAAGAAAATTTGAGAAATCTCTGCTCTGGAAAATTTTCCTATAAAACACCGATTCTGGGGTCGGTTTGTGGATGATGTTATTTCTGTGTAGGAGCATGGAGGAGAGTCACTTAACTCCTTCCTAACTCATCTAAACACTTTGGACTCTAACCTTCAGTTCACGTTAGAAGTAGAACATAACCACAAACTTCCTTTTCTAGATGTTTTAATTTTCAATAAGTCTCCTGGCCTTGAATTTTCTATTTCTAGAAAGCCGACGCATAACGATAGGTATTTGCATTTTTCCTCCAACCACTCTCCCTGCATAAAAAGAGGAGTTGTTATTTCTTTAGTTGACCGTGTAATAAGAATATACTCAGAGCCTCACATAGACTGTGAATTGAACTATATTAAGAACATTTTATTTTGCAATGGATACCCTATAAAATTACTTGAGACCATTATAGGAAAAAGACAAAAACAGGCAGAAAAGAATGCATCAAATCCACAAACCCCAACAGATACTGTCCCATTGGCGGATGATAAAAAACTTTTCACTGTTCTACCCTATAGTCCAAAATTGAGTGACAAATTGGGGAAGAGGTTATCTGAACGTAAGTCCTCAATCGATAAGGCCATGAGGTTACGCCAAAGGCCTGAGGTTTTTGATTCCGCCTTGGCGCAACATGTGTACGAGAGTCCACACTATTTCATTTTGTTTGACGAAACCTCCATTGTTGCCCCCGTTAAAGGTCTCACGCAGGTTTTCAGGGAGGCAGTAAGTCCCATTTATGACAAAATTATAAATTCTGATCGTTTTTACATACATCCACAAAGTTATATTGTGCAATCGAATAGTCTCCGATAACAGTCAAACTGGAAAGCGATCAGCCTTTAAGAGTGCTTTACGCAAAATGAAATTCTGAAATGCCATTTAGATTTTTGTTTTTTATTCAGTTACCCTTTCACCGTTACTAGGAAAGGGTTGTCCAATTTTAGTTTGGTGTTTTTATTTATGTTTTGGTTTTTCTATTTTGATCAGTTTTATTCTGCACTGAGGACGGTCAAGAGGAGGTCTTGACCGAAATATTTGCATAATTTTTCAATTTTTTCACTGGCTGTTAATTGTCCTCGTTTTCTTCATTTCTTCGCGATTTTTTGTTTTATAATTTCCCCATGAGGGAGAGAAAAGGGTTCGAAAATAAAATTAAAACATATCGAAACATACTCTGTTTTTTCTTCAAACTTTTAAAACAAATTGAAAGCTTTATTTTTGTTTTCGGTTTATTGATTTTTGATAATTTGTTTTATTTGACTTTTTTACTCTGTAGGTTTTTAAAACATATTGAAAGATGTGTTTTTGTTTTGTTTTTCTAAGTTTGCATTTTTTGTTTTTTTTTATTTTTTTGCTCTTATTTAACTCTATAGAGTTTTAAATTCTAGGTCACTTTTCACCACACGTGTCTGGGATACACTTACAGGGAAATACGTCATTAGGTATTTTAAAAAATCCACCTACGAGTGGTTTCTCAAATGCTTGTGCATCAGAATCTGAAGGAAAAAACTTAAAAAATCAGAAAACTGGTTTGAAAAGTTGCCTACAAAGTAAAAAGTATAGAAAATTGGAAAGATATCAAAGAATTCATAAAGAGAAAAAAACATATAAATGTGAGGTATGTGATAAGATATTTTTTCAACTTGAAAATTTGAACACACATAAAAAAATTCATACTGGTGAAAAACCGTTTAAGTGTGATGTTTGCGATAAAACCTTTTCGCGTTAATCACATTTTAAATTTCATCAAAGAGTACATACAGGTGAAAAACCGTTTAAGTGTGACCTATGTGACAAGATGTTTTCTCGCGCTGCAAATTTGAACTACCATAAAAGAATTCATACGGATGAGAAGCCATTTAAGTGTAATGTTTGTGACAAAACCTTTTCTCATTCATCACATTTTAACCGACACAAAATAGTGCATACAGGTGAAAAGCCGTTTAAGTGTGATGTGTGTGACAAGACCTTTTCCCAACTTGATCATTTAAACACACATCAAAGAACCCATACCGAGGAAAAACCGTTTAAATGCGATGTATGTGACAAGACTTTTTCTCTCGCACAACCTTTGAAGATTCATCTAATATTACATACTGGTGAGAAACTCTTTAAATGTGATGTATGTGACAAGACCTTTTCTCTCGCACACAATTTGAACACTCATAAAAGATTGCATTCTGGTGAAAAACCGTTTAAGTGTGATATGTGTGACCAAACGTTTTCTCGAGCATCAATTTTGAACACCCATAAAAGAGTGCATTCTGGTGAAAATCCATTTATGTGTGATATTTGCGACCAAGTTTTTTCTAATGCATCAAATTTTAACGCCCATCAGAGGACGCGCACTGGTGAAAAAACATTTAGGTTTGATGTATATAAAAGAACCTTTTTGCGCTAAACAAATTCGAACTCCCATAAGAAAGGGCATACAAATGAAAAGTCATTTAAGTATGATGTTTGTGACCAAACCTTTTCTCGACCTGAAAATTTGAAAACACATAAAAGAATGCATAAAGGTGAAAAACCGTTTAAGTGTAACGTTTGCGACAAAACTTTTTCTCATTCTTCACATATGAACCGGCACCAAAGAATGTATACAGGTGAGAAGCCGTTTAAATGTAATGTATGTAATTCCTGTTTTTCTCGAAAGAGCAGCTTTAACAGCCATCAAAAATTGCATACGGGCTAATAGCCAATTAATGTTATGTATGTGAAAAGCGTTTCTCGCAAGCTTATGGTGTGGTTTGCGCTTTACTAAAATGAAAAAAAAGTCAGTTTAATTGACATATAATCATTTTAGGTATATTCCTTCAAGTTTTGATAATTTTGTATTTATGAAAGTAAGAAAAGTGAAAACATTTCATGCGTAGTTTGTTTTCAGTAAAGCACAAATTGTGTTCTGGTCTTAGGAAGGCATGGGGATTATCAGCCCTGTTCATGTTAATTTTTGCTCGTTTTTAGTATGACTTGACTATTAGTTGTAATATCTGTTCCGTTTGAGTTTCATTTATTTTTTTGAGCTCTTTGTTGTAATTTGTGTTCATTTTGAGTTTCATTTATTTATTGATGGTGATTTGTGGTAGCTATACACTTGGAAAATTATTTTTCTTTATTTTTGCTCATTGTTTGCTTAATTGAGCTCTTTACTTTTCTTTCAAAAACTTGATTTGTGGAAAAAGTTTCTTTAAATTAATTTCTGTTCTTTTTTTAATTGACATAGTCTTTTTAATGGAAAAAATAATATTTTATATCTTTTAAATATTCTCAGTTTTTTTCTATAAGAAGCCAAAGTATGGGCTGCACTTTACTAAAAAAAAATTATGTTTGATTTTTCGTTTTTTAAGGATAGTTTAATATTTGTTCGTTTTTTATTGATATAAATTTTTTCATGGAAAAAATAATATTTCATACCTATTAATTCTGCTCAAATTTTTTTTTATAAGCAGCCATAGTATTGGTCGCGCTTTGCTAAAAAAAGACTTTGCATTGTCAGTTTAATTGACATATTCTGATTTTAGGTATATTCCTTCAAGTTTTGATAATTTTTTATTTCTGAAAGTAAGAAAAGTGAACACATATCAAATGTATTTTGTTTTTAGTAAAGCACAAATTGTTTTCGGGTTTTAGGAAGGCATGGGAGTTATCAGTTGCCAAAGTTTACCACCGCGGAAAATTCTCCCCCGGTAATTAATCCCCTCCCCGTGCAAAATAAGGCTTTCTAAATTTAAGAATTTTATTTGAGTTTTATTTTATTTTATTTCCGCAGGGGGGTGGAATTTTGGTACTTGTGAATTATGCACCAATCATACAAATTTACGCTGTTTAAAACTCGAGACCACCTTTTTCTTTATTAGTTTTTTTTTAGCTTAGTGCGAGACAACACAAAGAAAAGTGACAGAATATATGGCAAACATATAATTTGGGCTATATATGTGCACATAAGGGGGGGAGGGGGTAAAGTATTTGGGCAGTTTGAAGTCACAAAACAATGCTTTCTAGGTATGGCCACTAAAAAATTTCAGAAGAATAGCAAGGTGTCTGGAAAATTAGTTTACTAAAAAAAAATCCCAGTATAAAGTAAATGTATTGTTTTCAAGTGTTTTTGCTAGTGTTAAGTGCTTTTTTTCAATGACCATTTGCCAAGTATTAAGTACTATTATTATGTTGATGTTTTGTTTCATGATGATCGCTGATCAAAGTATGTTATTGTGCCTTTCATTTATGTTATTTTACTATATTCATGGCCGTATATTTGGCTTTAAAATCTACTTCTCTATCTATCTATTTAATATGCAGAATACTTGCACCAAACACATTTTGCATGCAGACCAGCTCTACTTGCCCCCCCCCCCTAATATGCAAATCTATAGCCCAAGTTTATTTCTAAAGCAACGAACAAACTAACGTAAAAACTGGTATGTTCTCGAATTTACACAGCATAAATTTGAGTGAGTGGCGCATAATACACAAGCACCAAAATTCCTCCCCCCCCCCTACGGTGATAAAAAAACTCAAACAAATATTGCAAATTTGGAAAGCCTTATTTTCCACGGGGGGGGGGGTATTTTCCAGGGAGGTAAACGCCTAGAACCGGGGTTATCAGCCCTGCTCGTGTTATTTTTTTTTTTTTTTTTAGTTTGACTCGGCTATTTATTTTAATTTCTGTTCCTATTGAGTTTCATTTATTTATTGATGGTGATTTGTGGTAGTTTTACCCTTAAAAGATGGTGTTATTTTATTTTTGCTTCCGTTTTATTTTGCTGTTTTATCCCTTCAGTTCTTCTTATATGATTTTTGGTCCATTCAAGACAACTACACTGATCCAGCAACTCGTTCTAGGTTATGAATTTCAGGTTTTAGTTTGTTCTATGTTAGTGAATTTTCTTGAATGTTTCTAATTTTCTTTTGCTTTGTAAAAAGTGGATTTTTTAAAACGATTTGTGAAGCAAAAAAACTGTATATAGATCTGATTTTATGAATACATATGATGTTTGTATATTTACATTTTTACACCTAGCCTAACTAAAAAGAAAAGGCTGTCATATTTGCTTGGTAAGCTTTACTTTAGAAGTTTTTTTTGTGTCTGTTTCATTGAAATTTTGTTTTAGAAATTGAAGATGCTTTACCAGGTGACAGCGAGAAGCCCTTTCATTTTCCAAACCAACTTTTGTCACCAAAACGTGAAGATGTTCCTTTGGTTAATTTACCAAGCGTATCAGGACTATATGAATTTGAAGACGATACCCAGAAATTCAAACTTTCTTACAATGAAGGTATATATGAAACTCTGTTTTTTTGTTGATTGAAAAGCTTACTGAGCAAATCTGACAGCTTTTCTATTTTTCCCAATGTGCAGGCGTTTGCCAAACCGTTTTTGCTGTCTTTTATGAACATTTTTAATTTTCGCTCAAAAGTGGTTGGGTAGGTTTTATTATCAAACAGTTCGTGGTAACAAACTGTAAATAAGGAGTAACCTGGCTCAGTAGCAACCGAAACTCTGAAAAATTGAGTTTTGATACCAATAAATTCATCAACAGCATTGCATTTTCATGCAGATTTCAAATATATAAGTTTCATTAAGTTTAGTAATACCACTCAATTGTTATGATCCTGAGAAAATTTTCCTTATTTGAGAAAAAGGGGTAAACACCCTCTAAAAGTAAAAGAATTTTAATAATTATAAAACCATCAGATTCAACGTATCAGAGAATCTTATTGTTGAAGTTTCAAGCGACTTTTTATTATTTTTTTGCCTGGAGAAACATCACTTGTTTATGTCTATTTATTTATTTTTTGTTTTTTATTTGTTTTTTTTTTCGTTTGTTTTTTGTTTGATCGCATCACCCCAGTGGTCCTGGAATATCATGTAAGGGGTCATTTAATTGAAAATGAAATGTTTTAGTGTCCTTTCCAAAAAGACTGGAGGGGGACTTGACCCCCTAGTTACCATAGAAATTAAACACTAGGGAAATTTTACAGAATTCTCATGTAATTTTTTTTTATTTCTTGCTTTCTCTTTTCCGTCTCAATTTTACGCGCTGAGTTGTTAAGGGTAATAGCCTGGGTAAATTTTCACCGGGATTGAATTGTCTAAAGGATATATCCGTGATGAGGGTATTTCTCCGTGGAGGTGGTCCATATTTTTCGGGACTATTTAAAAAATGATTAGAAATTAAATAAAAAAAAGTTTTTCCAGCTGGAAGCAAGGAACAACATTAAGACTTAACGAACTTAAATTATTGCGTTATGAAGAGGATTGCCGCCTCCTCAACACCTCGCTCTTTACCCCAAAGTTTTAATTTTAGCCCAATTCTTTAATAATCTTCTTTAAACAATTCTTTAATTCTTTAAGAAAAATAAGAAGCTTTTTTTTCAAAAGTAGTAAAAACTTTAGTGTAAAGAGCAAGATATTGAGGAGGAGGAAACACGTAACTAAAAAGAAAAGCTGTCAGATTTGCTTAGTAAGCTTTATTTTAAATTTTTCTATGTCTATTTAAATTTTGTTTTAGAAGTTGAAGAGGCTTTACCATGTGACAGGGAGAAGTCCATTTATTTCACAAATCTACTTTTGTCACCAAAACGGGAAAATGTTCCTTTGCTTAATTTACCTAGTATTTCAGGACCATGTAAATTTGATTACGACACCTGGGAACCCAGATGTTCTAACAATGAAGGTATATCTGAAACATTGTGTTTTTGTTGAGCGAGTTGTTGAGGAAGAGTCAACCCCTTCATATACCTAATAAATTTTTTTCTTTCAAATTTTAATGTTGCTCCTTTCTTCCAGTTAAAAAACTTGTTTTTTTAATATAAATTTAGAAATAAGTCTGTCTATTATATTGATTTCATGTTGTATTTGAATTAAGCAGAAAATTGGCTGTTAATACCTGAACTCACTAGAAGCTAGACTGAACTGCCTACCAAAGGCAACGCAATAGCGTTGCCTATAGTATAGGCCATACGGCTCCAATGTTTTTTTACTATATTTTTTTTTTCAGAGGCACTTCATATGGAAGGGGTCGTCGTATAAACTTCAAAGGGGGCTCACTGGATTGGAAATCGAGAGTTCTAGTGCCCTTTTTAAGGGTCAAAAGTGATTGGAAGGCAACTAGCACCCCTTCCACACTCACCATTTCCCCAAACACATCCAATCAAAATTTGATAGATCAAATTTGATAGATCACCAATCAAAATGAGATTGCCGTTTTGTTCTACGTAGTTGATTTCCATATATAAATAATGTTTTTAAGGAGGACACTCCCCCCCACAGCCCTCAGGGCAAGGGTTGTAAGTTGTGCCCTGGGGACATGAAAGGTTTTATAGAAATCTTTTCCGTAGGAACTTCAAAAAGGACTCATTAGCTTAGAAATTCAACGGGCTAGTGCCCTTTTTAATAGTCAAAAGTGATTGGAGGGCAACTAACCCCCTTCTCACACCCACCTATTCTCCAAACAGATCCAATCAAAATTTTGAAATACCAATTTTATTTAACGTAGTTTAAAATTTGAGAAATAAGGTCTTTGAGGTTGAACCCCCCCCCCCTCCAACAACCCTCAGGGCAAGGGTTGTAAGTTATGGCCTGGGGGCATGTAAGGTTTTTTTAGAAAGGGTTGTCGTAGAAACTTCAAAAAGGGCTCATTCGATTGGAAATTAAAATGGCTAGTACCCTTCTTAATAGTCGAAATGATTGGAACGCATCTAACACTCCTTCCACGTCCAATATTTTCCCAAACACATCCAATCAAAATTTTGAGATAACCATTTTGTTCAACGTAGTTGAAAGTTCTGGAAATTATATCTTTGGTTAGGACACTCCCGCCACTGTCTTCAGCGCAAGGGTTATAAGTTATTCCCTGGGGGCATATATGGATCTTATGGAAGGAATGCTCGTATAAAATTCAGAGAGGGCTCATTTGATTGGAATTTGAAAGCTCTAGTTCACTTTTTAATTGTCAGAAGATATCAGAGGGTAACCAGCCCCCCCCCCCCACGCCTCTTTTCCCCAAATGTATCCGATAAAAACTTTCCAACGCCATTTGATGAAAATTTTGAGATAGATGTTTTGTTAAAAATAGTTCAAAGGTCGGGTAAGAAAAACTCAGTTTTCAATACAGCCCCCCCCCAGGGCCCGGGAGAAGGTGCTGTCGGTTTTGCCTTAAAGGCATGTATGGTTCTCGTGAAACGGATTCTCGTATAAACTTCATGAAAAGCTCATTTGATTGGAAATTAAAAGTTACAGTTCACTTTTTAGTGTCAAGAGATTTAAGAGCAACTAGCCCCCCCCTTCGGTCCGTTTTCCCCAAACCCATCTGCTCCCAATTTTGATGTAGGCAGTTTTTTGTAAATTGTTGACAAATTAGATAACAAAACTCCGGTGTCGTTCTAAGTTTCATTAATTTCTTCAATAGCAAAATATTTTTTAATTTTAAGCTTGATTTTTATATTCAATCAAAGTATTACTCGCTTCAAGATCTATTTATTCATTTATATTATTACTTGTAGTGTCTTTTTTGCTTTGATTTGTTTCGGGTTTCATTTATTCTTTAATAGTAATTTCTGGTCGTTTTTAACAAGTATTTGTATCTGCTGTGCTTGAGTTTATAAAGGCCTTTACTTTTATTGGAAAAAATTTGTTTTTATAAAATCAATATAGCTAAAAGAACATAGCGAGTCCTATTGTATTTGTAAAAACGATGAAAGTCATGTTTTCTTTGGTCGTTCAAATAGTATTTTAAATAGGGATAAATTCTTTTAAAAGACGATAAATAACAACGACTAAAAATACCGGATATTTGCTGCTGACAGTGTCACTGAATGTGCGATCGAAGTATCCAGAATTTTTTTGTCATTGCTTTTCACTGTTTATTCCTATTAATAATAATAATAATAATAATTTATTTTTAACCCACTGTACAATAAATGTAAAATAGTGGAGTAATACAAACAACAACAAAAAAAGAAAAAGAACAACGACAATCTAACCACAAATATAATCACTAATAAAAAAAACGGATAAGACTGTGATGTGGGCCCAACCGAAAACTAGCATCCTGACGGATCTTCGCTTGCACCGTTTCAAGCGAGGACAGAATTGCTGTTGCACCATAACGACCAACAAGGCGCCTAGTGCGCACAGCAAGCGGCAAATACAATGGGAACTTACAGTATCTAAAATAATTAACCTTCATTTGTTTCAAATCATGCTTAGTAAAAAGCGGATACAGCCCAGAAGTGGATAAAATCGCATGGTCACAGAAACTACAGTAGAGTTTAGCAAGACCATGCCTATTAAAACCTCCACGATTTGCAACTATTTTCGCATAACCAGCTTTAAGCTTATCCTTCGAATCACAAATAAATTTACGCCGGATGCTTCCTACGGATTCACATATGGAAATACCAAGCCATTTGATAACAGGGACACTAGGTACCATAAAGGTGTTGCAAGCAAGGGGAGTAGCAGGGGGGTTAACAGCGTTGAAGAGTAAATATTCACATTTCGAAGTATTTAATGATAGGCCTATTTCACTAAGCATAGATCCAACCATGCTAACATTCCGTTCAAGCCTCCTTTTGGAACGACTAATCAGGAGGAGGTCATCAGCATATGATAAATAAGACACTTCCGAAAAACCAAAAAAACAACTGGAGGGAATCTTATTAATCACACTCGAAATACAAGCATTAAAAACATGAGGCGAAAGAACTCCTCCTTGCCTAACCCCGCATTTAACAGGAATATTTCCAAAAGCACATCCATTCGATCTCAATCTCACATATGAATTCGAATACCAAAAACGTAGCAGAGAAATAATCGATGGGTTTATACCAAGCTGATGTAAAGAATAAAAAGCCTGAGGGTGCACAACACTGTCGAAAGCTTTAGATATGTCTAAAGCACATATGTAATGATTGACCTTTCGTTTGTGCATCCTTAAAAAGGAGAGCAAGCACCCGATGTGCGTGTTGACAATATATCCCCTTTATAAATCCAAACTGATTAGCATAATATTTCACAAAATCAATAATATAAGGAAGAAGAACATATTCAAAAAGTTTGCTAATATTGAAAGCGACAGTAATAGGCCTATAAGAATCACATTTATTTACGTCTTTTCCTCTCTTTACAATTGAGGTAAAAGTACCACATAGGAAACTATCAGGCACTAAATAACAGCAAAGACACATTTGAAAAAGTAGCTGTAAATGTTTTACTAGTTCCCGAGAATCTTTCCGTAAATGAAAAACACTTATACCATCAATATCAATAGACTGAGACTTCAGCCGCCTGATCAAATCAGTAATTATATCAGCTGACACAGGAGGGACGTGCTTTCGTTGCATTTTTTCGGGAAGGCACTTGGCAAGGAGTTGGGAATATTGGCTATGTACAACGAAATTAACACGGGAAAAAATATTAGAATAATGTTGGATCCAAGCTGATTGCGGAATAGTATCACTCTTATAATCAGTAAACTTAGAAGAATCCGTCACAAACTTCCACTCTTTCGAACTGTTTGGAAAATTAACTCCAGCTTCACGGACGGACCGCAGTTGTCTTTTATAAGCCGTTTTTGTTTTACATTTAATATCAAAAACAGTACCACGAGAGGGACGCCCACAAGCAATCCAAATACGTAACCATAGCTTGGCCTGATTTTTCACTTTTTTTAAAAGAGGGTCATAATTCCAAACAAACTTTTGCGTGTTGGACCAAATACGTTCAATTGGGACAGCTACTTGTTCGGTCATTTCACAGTTCATGTCACCCATTAGTAGCCAATCATAACCAAGTTTCTCAATACCCGATACCAAATTTTCCAATTTTTTGCACGCTTTAACAAAATGGGTGAATGGCGCAAGATTATTCTTATTATGCGGCAAATAAACATTAACTAGTACAAGATCACCAATCCTGACGGCTAAATAAATATCATCAGATCCGTAACACTGTGGGGAAAGGGAAGAGAGTTTCCGATTCAGCACGCAAGCCAACCCACCGGAGGGTCGACCACGAGTTCTTTGGGCATTTGTAGAAAAAACTATGTGGCTGGGGCTACGTCGAAGGAAATTTACGCTCACAGCCGGCAATAAATGTTCTTGAAAAAGGACTACATCAAATGTATCAAGAAAATTATCAATACAAATGTCATATCTTTGGTCCCATTAATATTAAAAGAACAAATAGAGATAGGCAAAGATATCATTTGGCAATACCTTTGGTAGCAATAGCACGCAACTTGGGACATCGCAAACTATATGACACATGGTCTCCACCACAGTTAGCGCATTTAGGGTACAACTGACAGGGAGAGTCCTTTGATGATTCGTAGGGATTGGAGCATCGGGAGCATTTCACGACTGGGCTTCTGCAATTGGCAACTGTGTGGTCAGGAGAATGGCATGTATGGCAACAACGCGGTATCAGAAGATACTCAAAAATCACTCAAAAAGTCATAATCAACTTTCAATCCAGTTTTAATGGCATTAATATTAGTTGCAACATCTACAAACGAAATTCTGAGTGCATGGGAAGTTCCAAGCCTTGTTACGTCAGAGACTCCAGGGTATTCAGTAAGGCGAGAGATATCGTAATCAGTGCCTATACCCTTTAATAGACCAAAATATTTCTTTTCGATAAATTTGGCTTTAGAGTTCGCTGAGGGCACAGCCTTGCAAAAATCATTCACGGCCACATTATCGATTCTTACAACAAGTTTATCGTTAGATGACCGTATGCTGCTAATTGCCTCATGACCGGAGATCTTGTCAATTACCTCTACGTTTTGCTGGGTTATTCAAAACCTTAGGCAGATTCGAGATAACAACTGTGGCTAGATTATCATTCGCGGGGACAGTAGATAATGCCGGGAAATTCATATCATAATTTGTGAGCTTAGAATCAATAACTTCTAGAGTTCGGCCAATTTTATTAATCTTGGTAGCTAAGCGTGAATATGCTACAGCCGATATGGTAGGAACATCGGTTGGAAGTCGGATCAGATAAATAGGAATAGTTATGTTCTCAGAATCACATTTCCGGATTAAATCAATCATATCTCTGATATTGTTTGTAATTGCTTTATTGCCAACGCGCTTAGGACAACAGTCGTCTGGAACTGTAGCTGAATAAAGTTTAATCCTTGCAGTTGAAACAGCCGAATTCTCGAAAAAATCAACCGCATTAGTGGCTATCCCTAAAAATTTACTTTCAACATATAATGTCTATTCTATTAGCTCTTTATATTTTAGTTACAGTAATTCCTCATAATTGTTGTAATAGCTCCTATCTATCACTTAGGGTTTGATTTACCTCTCGGTATACTTTTGATCGGTTAGTATTTATTTTTCGCACTTTCGTTGCATTAGAATAACTGATTTTAAAAGCTAAATATAAGTTTCACCATGAGGGAGAGAAAAGGGTTCGAAAATAAAATTAAAGCATATCGAAACATACTCTGTTTTTTCTGCAAACTTTTAAAACAAATTGAAAGCTTTATTTTTTGTTTTCGGTTTATTAATTTTTGATTATTTGTTTTATTTGACTTTTTTTACTCTGTAGGTTTTTAAAAAATTTTGAAAGATGTTTTTTTGTTTTTTTTTAAGTTTTTATTCTTTTTTTTTTTGCTGCTATTTAACTCTATAGAGTTTTAAATTTTAGGTCATTTTTCACCACACGTGTCTGGGATATGTGACACGGTATGTGATAAGATATTTTTTCAACTTGGAAATTTGAAAACACATCAAAGAATTCATACTGGTGAAAAACCATTTAAGTGTAATGTTTGCGACAAGACCTTTTCTCATTCATCATGTTTGAACCTGCACCAAAGAGTGCATACAGGTGAGAAGCTGTTTAAATGCGATATATGTGACAAGATGTTTTCTCGCGCTGCAAATTTGAACTACCATAAAAGAATTCATACGGATGAGAAACCGTTTAAGTGTAATGTTTGTGACAAAACGTTTTCTTATTCATCACATTTTAACAGACACAAAATAGTGCATACAGGTGAAAAGCAGTTTAAGTGTGATGTATGTGACAAGACCTTTTCTCTCGCAGGAAATTTGAACACTCATATAAGATTGCATACTGGTGAGAAACCGTTTAAATGTGATGAATGTGACAAGACCTTTTCTCTCGCACATTATTTGAACACTCATAAAAGATTGCATTCTGGTGAAAAACCGTTTAAGTGTGATGTGTGTGACCAAGCTTTTTCTCGAGCATACAGTTTGAAAACCCATAAAAGAATGCACACTGGTGAAAAGTCATTTAAGTGTGATGTATGTGACAAAACCCTTTCTCAATCATCATATTTGAACACCCATCAAAGAGTGCACACGGGTGAGAAGTCGTTTAAGTGTGATGTATGTGACAAGACCTTTTCTCGACCTGAGCATTTGAAAACACATACAAGAATGCATACGGGTGAGAAACCGTTTAAATGTGATGAATGTGACAGGACATTTTTTCTCGCACAAAATTTGAACACTCATAAAAGATTGCATACTGGTGAAAAACCGTTTAAGTGTGATGTGTGTGATAGGACATATTCTTTCGCACAAAGTTTGAACACTCATAAAAGATTGCATACTGGTGAAACACCGTTCAAGTGTAATGTTTGTGACAAAACCTTTTCTCATTCATCATATTTGCATCGGCACCAAAGAGTGCATACAGGTGAGAAGCCGTTTAAGTGCGATGTATGTGACAAGACCTTTTCTCTCGTAGGAAATTTGAACACTCATTTAAGATTGCATACTGGTGAGAAACCGTTTAAATGTGATGAATGTGACAAGACCTTTGCTCTCGTACATTATTTGAACACTCATAAAAGATTGCATTCTGGTGACAAACCGTTTAAGTGTGATATATGTGACCAAGCTTTTTCTCGAGCATACAGTTTGAACACCCATAAAAGAATGCACACGGGTGAGAAGCCGTTTAATTTTGATGTTTGTGACCAAACCTTTTCTCGATTTTCATATTTGAACACCAATAAAAGAGTGCACACGGGTGAGAATCTGTTTAAATGTGGTGTATGTAACAAGACCTTTTATCGACCTGAGCATTTGAAAACACATAAAAGACTGCATACGGGTGAGAAACTGTTTAAATGTGATGACTGTGACAAGACATTTTTTCTCGCACAAAGTTTGAACACTCATAAAAGATTGCATACTGGTGAAAAACCGTTTAAGTGTGATGTGTGTGACCAAACCTTTTCTCAAGCAGGACATTTGAACAAGCATCAAAGAGTGCATACAATTATTTAAGAAAGCAAGAAAAGTGTAAATATTTCAAACGTTTTTGTTTTTAGTTAAGCGCAAATTGTGTTCTGGTTTTGAGAAGGCATGGGGTTATAAGCCCTACTCATGTTAATTTTTGCTTATTTTGAGTTTGACTTGGCTATTTATTTTGATTTGTGTTCCTTTTGAGGTTCATTTATTTATTGATGTTTTGTGTAATGATGATTGATATTTTGTTTCATTTAAGTGTTTTATGATGATCGCTGATCAAAGTATGTTATTGTGTCTTTCATTTTTGTTATTTTACTATATTCATGGCCGTATATTTGGCTTTAAAATCTACTTCTCTATCTATCTATTTAATATGCAGAATACTTGCACCAAACACATTTTGCATGCAGACCCGCTATACTTGCCCCCCCCCTTAATATGGAAATTTATTGATGGTGATTTGTGGTAGTTTTACCCTTAAAAGATGGTGTTATTTTATTTTTGCTCATTGTTTGCTTAATGGATCTCTTTACTTTTCTTTGAAAAATATGTTTTTAGTGGAAATAGTTTTTTAAATTAATTTCTGTTCTTTTTTTTTTCATAGTCTTTTTAATGGAAAAAATAATATTTTATATCTTTTCAGTGTTCTTCTACAAGAATCCATAGTATGGGTTGCTATTTTTAGGTTAGAGAAACTTTTTCAACAATTTTTAATCTTGACAAAAACAGTATTTTTTCATTTAAATTTATAGCTTCTGAAATTGACCTGAAAAATAAAACTTAATATCATTCCCAAAAGATTCTATCTATACTCTTTGACTACTTGGATACGCTTTCACTCTTTTTATTTATTTAAATTGTAAGAGCCGAAATAGTAATAGTAGTATCCACAAACGTTTCAACTTAATACCCCGGTCGTGCTCGATATATTTCTGTAGTGTCTTTTTTGCAAAAATAAACACAAAGCCGTTTGATTTAGTTTGAAGCAAAAATTAGTTTTAAAACAAAATGGGCCAATTACAATTGCACTTATTGCCACTACCCATTTTTGAGTATTTGCTGATTCATCCTTTACGCTTAGTATCTTGTGATTTAATTTAACAGCTTGCCCCCTAATATTCTCTGAAAGTTTCTACTAAACTTACGTAGTAAGGTAAGTATTTATGTAATAGATACATATATTTGATACCGTTACTGATGTATTTAATGTACCCCCTTTTGACTACCTCGATTCACATTATGATTTTGTTATGTTTGCCATGAAAGTTTCAACTTCATACACCTAACTGTTCTCGAATACTTCAGAAATGTTGCTTTGACAACATCAAATCACATAGTATTATTTGGCTTAGTTCAAAGTTCCTCTTAGCATGCATTTGAATTTTCCACTTAGTACTCCTATTCGTTCTCTATATAAAGTAAGAGGTGTATTTCGTGACCAAGATGCATGCAGTGTCTTTTGAGTTACATGAACATCCCTTAACTTCCTAACCTTCGACTTAATAACTTCAATCAAATACACTTTCACTCTTGAGATATCGAAAATATGCCCTTTTAACAATCTTAATGCAGGTTTTTCATTGAATTTATTTCAGCATCATTCTCAACACTCCTTGAAAGTTTTAACATGCTAGCCTTAGATGTTCTTCAGTAGTCAAAGCAGGGCCATCATGTATTGGGGAGGGAGGGGGATGCCCTCAAATATTTTTGTCACTCGGTAAAAAAAAGAAGTCGGTAAAATCGTGGGGCTTTGTGCCAGGATTTTTCCGACGCCGCTAAATTTTTTTGTTCGGTTCAATAAAAACCACGGAAATACTGATGTGTCATCTACAGACATTTCAAACTTGATTGGTAAATGCAGCATTTTTACGGACTCCTGCCGTAATCTTATAGATGGTTCCACAATTTTCCATTTCACTGATTAACAGTCTTAAAAAAGTGGCCATAATCTAAATGATATGTAATATAATATTAAATGATATGTACCAAATTCTGAAATTTTTGTTGACTTATATTTACTTTTTTTTGTGTGGCTTTTGACCGTAAGGTGTTGATTTGACCCGCCTGGGCGTTTAATAGCAATTTTTCAGAAATAAAATCTTATATTATAGGTAAATCCTCTGCATTCACATAGTTTCTTTTAGTTTAGGACCAGAGAATGCTACCCCCCTAAACAGTCCGCAAGGGATTGTCTTTAATACCATGCAAATGCTATATGGGCTACATACGCAATATATAAACAATGGGGAATTTGTTTAGTCTACAGCTCTTGTCCCTGAGGTTTTAAAGTCTTTCCGACCCTTAATGTATAGCTACGGGATCTCTCAATTATTTTGAACAAAAGGGTAATTTAAGAATTTTTTTGAATATTTTTGCTAGAAAAATGCACATTGTTCATTTTCGCGTTCAACTGGTGTCTATCTCAAATCAAGTTATCGGGAATATTGTAAATATGATTCGCCACAAAATTATGATTGCCATTCCTAGGGATTTACCACTAGTTCCAGTGATTGCCTACAGAAAAAATCACCAAATTAGCATATACATCACTAGATTATTGATGAAAATCACTAAATAAACCAAAAAATCACTTAAATATAATAATTTTTATTTGAACAGGCAGTAATCTTACACAGTATATTTAAAAGCTTAAAGCGGCGTTCACATGCGTGTCTAGCCATAATCAGTGTCTATAACACATGTCTAGCCAGAATTCAATGTCTAGGAAACGACCTTTCACAAGTAAAATTCGGTGCTTGGCTATACATACTAGACACTGCGCTTAGCTAGACACGCTTAGCTAGACACAGAGTTCTAGCGGCTAGAACAAATGTCTAGGATTTTCGATTATAGCCAATCAGCGTGCTGCAAATTTCACTACTTTCATCTGTATTTACATTTAAAAATTGAAAGTAATTTTTGAAATAAAATATAGTAAAAATATGTGGCACATGGAACAGAAATAAATCCAAATATTGGGAAGAACTTATTGTTTATAACCAATGATACTTTAAAGCCCAGCTCCCACTAGCGCCCAAGAATCCAAAACATTTACTTTAGCGCCCAAGAACCCATAGCGCCCACAGCTCCCAACTTGAAAGATAAATACAAGCACACCCAAGTATCAATTCATAAAGCCAAATACTGTTATTTTACCTTTTGTACTGCAAAGTCTTCTTTCTTCTGTAAATGGCGGTTAAAAAAATTATTATCTTAACTTAAGTTTGTAAATCACAAATGGTGTTGACATGCATAGAAGAATTCTACCAAACATTAGAGTCAGCCATCCAGTGTGTCAGCAAAGGGAGCTTGGCATAGAGAGATAATGTCAAGTTAAAAGAGGGGAAATTTAGTTCCTGTCGGTAAACACATTTCGTAGAGACATATCAAGTTACAAGAGGGATATAGTTTGGTTTTATTCATGGCATTCAGAAATATTTCAAATATGTCTTTCATGTTTGGGTTCTGATAAATTAAAAATTCTTGTGTTACGTGCATACGGGCGTTGGCCCTGCTTGGGCTTATGCTGCCCTATACAGTGTTTTTATCAAGTGAAAAATAATTCATACTTATATTGTCAGCCAAATAAGTATTCAAATAATCAATTTATTGTCAGTACAGTTTTATTTTTAACTTTGGCGCTAGATTCAAAGGTAAATATAAACCTTTGCTGAAACCGGATCTAGCTTCCAGGATCAAAGCTTTGATACTTTAGCTCCTCAGCTTCCAGAGTCCAAGCGCCCAGGATCAAAAAAGAGCTTTAGACTTTGGGCCTGGGAGCTTATCCTCAAAATTTCAGCTCAATCCGATCAGTCCTTCCCTATTTTCCAAAAACCAAATATCAAGTTTTGTGGGAATTTGCTTGCGTCAAAAATAGATACTGGACGCTAAAATAATAAATCCGTTAGTGTCTGTGGTACAATGGTCGCTGTTCCTGACTGTCAGGCGGGAGATCCGGGTTCGATTCACTGTCAGAGAAAATTTTTTATAAACTGAATTTATAGTTTAAAAAAGAAACTCAGTTTCTTTTTTAAATCCAATCTATTACTTGGATTTAAAAAAGATGGAAAGATGGAAAAAAAATTTTTATTTGATTTCTGATTGTTACGAAATAATGGCGGGAAATCCCCCTCAGTAGAATTCTTTTGTGTATACCCGCACCATCTGTGATTTGCTAACTTGAGATATGATATTTGGCTTCTGTCGGCAAACACATTTCGGAGAGACATATCAAGCCACAGGAGAGATCAACTGTGGGTTCTTTCTGGGCGTTCAGAAATATTTCCAATATTTCATTCATTTTTGGGTTCTGATAAATTAAAAATGCTTGTATTACATGCATGCGGGCGTTGGCCTTGCTTGGGCTTATGATGCCCTATACCGTGTTTTTATCAAGTGAAAAATAATTCATACTTATATTTTCGGCCAAATAAGTATTCAAATAATCAATTTATTGTCAGTATAATTTTATTTTTTACTTTGGGCGCCAGATTCAAAGGTAAATAAACACCAGATCGTATGGGATTTTGCAGGTTCGTGAGTTCCTTGCGTTTTTTATTATTTGCCTCCAGTAAAAATCGCTATTTAAAGAAGAAAGAAGAATTTCTGTACCAAATTTAAAATAACTTGATATTTGGTTTTATGAATTGATACTTGGGTGTGCTTGTATTTATCTTCCAAGTTGGGCGTTGTGGGCGCTATGGGTTCTTTGGCGCTAAAGTAAATGTTGCTTTGATCCTGGAAGCTAGATCCGGTTTCAGCAAAGGTTTTTATTTACTTTTGAATCTGGCGCCCAAGTTAAAAATAAAATTATACTGACAATAAATTGATTATTTGAATACTTATTTGGCTGAAAATATAAGTATGAATTATTTTTCACTTGATAAAAACACTGTATAGGGCATCATAAGCCCAAGCAAGGCCAACGCCCAAAGGCCCAAGCAAGCAAAGGTTTATATTTACCTTTGAATCTGGCACCCAAGTTAAAAATAAAATTATACTGACAATAAAAATAAATCGAACAATCGAAAATAAATGTGGTCTGCTTCAAGGGGAAGGCTCGTAGACCCCTCCTTCTCCCATTTCTGAGGGGGGGGGGTAATTTTGGAGGGATAACCAAAAATGCTCAGAATCGAAAATAAAGCGTGATCTGTCTCAAGGGGAAGGCTCAGCGGCCCCTCCTTCCCCCATTTCTGAGGGCAGGGGAGGTGGGGGGGAGTCAATTTGGGGAGAGGGTGGGTCAATTTTGGAGGTTACTCAGAAACGAAAATAAATGGGATCTGCCTCAAGGGGAAGGCTCAGAGGCCCTTCCTTCCCCCATTTCTGAGGGCAGGGAAGGGGGGGTCAATTTTGGAGGAAAAAAAAAAATTCGCAGAATTGAAAATAAAGCGTGATCTGCCTCAAGGGGACGGCTCAGCGGCCCCTGCATCCCCCATTTCTGTGGGCAGGGGGGTCAATTTTGGAGGGAAAACCAAAAATACTCAGAATCGAAAATAACCGGGATCTGCCTCAAGGGGAAGGCTCAGAGGTCCCTCCTTCCCCCATTTCTGAGGGCAGGGGGGTCAATTTTGGAGGGAAGACAAAAAATGCTCAGAATCGAAAAATGCTAAGGCAAACTATTACAGTTATATTATCGAAGTTTTCGCCACTTAGCAGCAGAGATCTTTGTTTTCAAACCATTTGCTTGCTATTATTAAAGAGAAACGTTAAATGATCCATGCCTTTTTTCTTTTCTTTTTTTTGAGAAATTCGTCGGTGCAATGTCGATTTCTGTCAGCACAGTTTCGTCGCCCCCCCCCTCTAAAGGAAAATTGCTCGCAATGCCCCCGGCCTTGGCTACAACTAGAAGTATTCGAGACAAGAGTATAATTTTATTTGGCAACCGAGCGTCAATCCAACCCCCCTGGAAATCCTGGATCTGCCACTGTTTCTAAGTTGTAAATATAATAGAAAATTCATTTTTTTTTGTATGGAATCTGCATAATTTTCCGCAATGACGTGGAAAAACTTTTTGAAGTTCTCCCAGGACTTTTCTGAAATTACGTCCCTGGCCACAACCTTATTATTTAACTATTACCTGTAAATGCTTTTTTAATAATTTTTTTTTACTGATCTCTCAATGCAATGCTAATGCGAAAGACCCCCCCCCCTCCACTATTGCTAAGCCACATTGCATACTTTTTCGATGCTGATTACTCTTGCCCCAGATGTAATATAGGTATTGAAGATGTGGCCCATATTCTCGCCGAGTGCCAGCAACTTTTTCTGTTAAGGGGAAAGTATTTTGAGGGTGGTAGCTTGGAGTTCCCGGGGATCCTGAAGACGACTGTAAAAAGGACAATCATGCAGTTATGTAGATATGTAAATGAAGCGTTGACAGCAATAAGTGAAACTTGATTATTATTTATTTATTATATTCTTTTAGTTATTTATTTATTTATTTCATTTTAATTGTTCAATTATTTTATTTTTTTGGGGGGGGTGAAGTTAGATTTTATGTTATTTTTCTTGTGGAGTGTAATTAAGAATACTTTAATTAAGAATTAAGTATTCTTAATTACACTCCACAAGAAAAATAACATAAAATCTAACTTCTCCCCCCCCCCCAAAAAAATAAACAAATAAAATGAAATAAATAAATAAATAACTAAAAGAAAATAATAATAATAAATAAATAATAATCAAGTTTCACTTATTGCTGTCAACGCTTCATTTACATATTTACATTACTGCATGATTGTCCTTTTTACAGTCGTCTTCAGGATCCCCGGGAACTCCAAGCTACCACCCTCAAAATACTTTCCCCTTAACAGAGAAAGTTGCTAGCACTCGGCGAGAATATGGGCCACATCTTCAATAATTATATTACCTCTGGGGCAATAGAAAACCGTAGCGACAAAGTACGAAATGCGACTTAGCAATAGGGGAGGGGGGGGGGGGTCTTTCGCATAAGACGTGCAATGAGCTATCAGTAAAAAAAATTATTTAAAAATTATTAAACGGTAATATTTAAATAATAAGGTTGTTGCCAGGGGCGTAATTTCAGAAAAGTCCTGGGGGAAACTTCAAAAAGTTTTTCCACGTCATTGCGGAAAATTATGCAGATTCCCTACAAAAAAAAATGAATTTTCTATTATATTTACAACTTAGAAACAGTGGCAGATCCAGGATTTCCGGGGGGGGATTGACGCTCGGTTGCCAAATAAAATTATATTTTTGTCTCAAATACTTCTAGTTGTAGCCAAGGCCAGGGGCATTGCGAGCAATTTTCCTTTAGAGGGGGGGGGGGACGAAACTGTGCCGACAGAAATCGACATTGCACCTACGAATTTCTCAAAGAAAAGAAAAAAGGCATGGATCATTTAACGTTTCTCTTTAATAATAGCAAGCAAATGGTTTGAAAACAAAGATCTCTGCTGCGAAGTGGCGAAAACTTCGATAACATAACTGTAATAGTTTGCCTGAGCATTTTTCGATTCTGAGCATTTTTTGTTTTCCCTCCAAAATTGACCCCCTCCCTGCCCTTAGAAATGGGGGAAGGAGGGGCCGCTGAGCCTTCCCCTTGA